>NC_088413.1:48466404-48758904 GCF_034236695.1 Oncorhynchus nerka | reverse complement strand
ACCCCCCACTTCATTCCACCACGCCCCCTCTCCTCTCTTTCTCTCAACCCCTCATAGACCCGTCACTCCAACTAAGTTAGACACTATTTTCTTAAAGCTCGTCTTCATCCAGCACCAAGTCATGAAAATGGCCTTCAATGTTGTGTTCAACACAAACAAAATGGAGTATATTTTCACATCATGACAGCAATTGCACAGGCGTACTATATTACATGTTTCATAACTTCATCCTATGATCCTACCAGAGCTATTTCACAAAGTTAAAGTATGCAGATCCTTGGCTATTCTAGCTCAGACAGAGACTGGAGGCTACAACTCACCAGTGCGTTCAGTGTATTTGATCAAAGATCCTTCTCAGCATTAATCTCAAAGTTCTGGATCTCATGCATTTTAATCACTTATCTACTTTATTCTCCTGTAATGTTTTGACTTTCGATCAATGATGTGCCATTTTTAAACAAAAGAAGACTCGGAAAATCAATATTTGCTGTCAACAAATAAATTGGATCATTTCCTGATAGTTAGATGGTAACACATTTACTTTTACATGCGGCGCTATTAAAAATCTGAAAGGGATGAATGGCTTCAGAGGAAGTGTGATACCATCTCCATCAACAACAAAAAAAAGCGACAATGAAAAATGGTTTCTGGACTGACGACAGTTAAAAAAAAGGAAAAAAACAGGAGTACATTTAAATATTTAAATGTGGCTGGGCTGTAATGATAAATGACAACCGAAAACTAGAATCAAGTAGCTATTGATGCAGAAAATGAAACGGGAGGGGAAAGAGAGAAATTAACCAAAAATATGTGAGATTGAAGAGTGTCAATTTCCTACTGTTACAGTAAGCTTTTCTTCAGCCATTTAAATGAAAATGTCAGTTCCGAAAACATATTCCATCTTAGAATGTTATTATTATATTATATTATTATAGTTTATTTACACTAAATATGAGTTTCGTGCAGTTGTAATGCTGTTGAAACAATTTCTCTGATTTCCTTCTCTGAGTAAGATTCCTTGTTGGTGGAGATATAAACACAGACCAAGAGAGAGAGAGAGAGAGAGAGAGACACTCTCAGTTTATGGCACAAAATATCAGAGCTTTTTTATTTGAAATGTCTGTTTGCCTTTGTGTGCAGCAGGGGGCTGCACTGCTGTGCTCATCAGTTTAATGAATGACATAGTCCGTGCTGGGGATTGTGAGCAACTCTACAATACACTATGTACTCCAATGTGTGCCAATTGTGTCTCAAATAGTAAATAGCCTTTTCACAACGGACATCTTTCCCTGCAATTAACTAGCTTTTCGCAGGTACCGGTTTCTGTATGAATGGTGGAAATTAGGCCGGTTAAAATGTACTCTCACCCACGTCTCTGTGTGTGTGTCTCTGTGCTCCGCAATGCACTAGATGACATGAAAGTAGTCAGTGCTGTGTATCTCTCCTCCACAGTACGTCCTGTAGTGTGCAGACAGTGTCCCTCAATGTCTCACCCGGTTCTCTCTCTCATGTGTCTGTCCCCAGGGGAACAGTGTAGAGATGAGTATGTGGCACCCTAAGAAGACACACCTCCTGGGCTGGGCCGAGAGCCTGCGGAGGAGCGGAGCACAGCTCCCCCCGGACTTCGACGAGCGAGTCAATGCCATGACACAGAAGTGGGACCAGCTGCAGGTGAACACACACACACACACACACACACACACCGTAACACTACTCCACCTTCTGTACTGTTAATACTCCGGATCCAGAAAAAGAGACAGAATGGGTCAAAATGATGATATAACCTTCTTGTTGGGAGCTCATTGTTATCTGCATAAATAAAACAGTTGTTCTGCTGTTTTTAGGTAAAAGCAAAAGGAACGCGCCCCAGGCCCCCACCCTGCCTGTCCCCCAGTCAGTCCCGTTCAGACTCCAGTGCACTAATGCGGGTCAATATCCCACCTGAGAGTCTGTCTGTGTCTCAAATGGCACCCTATTTCCTATATAGTGCAGGGTTCTGGTCAAAAATAGTGCACTATATCGGGAATAGGGTGCCATTTTGGATGCTGGCCCTCTCTCGGTTAGCAGGGAACCCTGTGGAGATGGAGCTGGCTAGCAGCTCAATTGAAGTGAGTGAATCAGGATAAAGCCTTGCTGCTACGCCTCTGAAATGATGAACAGGCCTGGGGCTCCTTCTTCCACCCCCAAACCCTCTTATCTATGCAACACATGAACACTACACCAAATACAGTACAGTAGCTAGGTACCCTGCCTTGTCTACCCCCCACCATCCACCCCCACCGCCCTGCTTAGAGGGGGGCAGCTCAGCTATATCTCCATCTTGGATATCAGCCAGGGAAGCAGGAGATGGTATCGGATCGGAGACGCCTGCCTGCTCTAGTCTTGATGATCCTGTTAATGGTACGGTATGGCTGGCTTGTTGATCCTTATCGGACCGACTGGGGTTCAACTGTTGCTCTTAGAGGCTAATTTTAGGTTAATCACTGTTCATCTAATCTCTGAACATGAGAAATATAATTGCTGGTCTCTCAATTACCAGGACGTATCCCTGTCCCAGTAGTACCCCAAGCAGCTTCTGCTCATATCCACCCTCTCATATCCACATGGGCTGCATCCCAAACGGCACCCTATTCCCTATGTAGGGAATTACTTTTGACCAGGGGCCCATAGGGACTATGGACTTCATGGGAAACAAGGTACCATTAGGACGCAGACATGCACAGATCCAACAACATAGAATTATCAAGATGCCAACAACTCAAACATGTTCCTGCTGTCATTTCTGTCATGTGTGAGTTCCAAGACATATTTTCGCTATAACACATGAATACATAGACGTAAAACAATGCGTACTGTCGCATAGAAGAAATGACTCTGTGTGTGTGTGTGTGTGTGTGTGTGTGTGTGTGTGTGTGTGAGTGGCTTGGTTTCAGCTAGATAAACATATGTATTCCTTTCCCAAGCTAAAGAGACGCCGTTTGGAAATTAAACAACAAAACGAACACGTTTTCTCTTCCACCACAGCAATCAGCGCTGATTAAAGTTCTACTGAGATCCCAAATAAATGTGTGACGTTTTGAACAGGATGCTCATGCATAAACAAAGTTCTGTTTAGCGAAGGAATATTTCTTTGGTCTGTGGTGAGTGGCATCGGGCAGAGAGCCGCTAGAATGAAATGGCAGTGGTGCGGGGAGTTTAATCTGCGAATTTCTGCTCCCTGCACTGCACATTACGCCGTCTCAATTGCATATTAAACAACCCTATCAAGTCAGGCATTGGCATCTGCTGTGCTGACACAAATTGTGAATTAAATGAAATTGATGTCCTCTGTCGTATATATTTATGAAGACAGACCATTCTCTGAAGTATTCTGCTTATGAAGAATTTATGATTGCAAACTGTTCCAGAACAAAATAAAGTGGCAATAAATTCCTTTTTTTGTATCCCTGACCCTCCAAGGGCATTTGGATTCACCTCTCTCTCTCTCTGCAGAGCTCTGTTCATCGCAGGGCAAAAACAATGGCTATATCTGGAGTTCATTGGGTGCTTTCAAATTATCGATATTGAAATGAGGAGAGGAGAGGGAAGAGAAAATGAAACAGAATGAGAGAGAGAGAATGTCAGGGAGGGATTCCTTTTAAGGGAGGGAACAAATACAATGCTCTTTGCTGGGAGGCAGCCACTTCAGTAAGCCCAAAGGACACTTATGGAGTTGTGAGGTACAGATAATCAAAGTCGAACGCTATTGGAATCAATATTTAAAATCCCAATCAGTGGAATTGTTTAGGGATATGTGTGACTCATATCACCTCACTGACAATATCTTAAAGCTAGGTGTCCTCTCCTATTTTTCACTTCCTACTCCATCATTTCACATCACACCACTGTAGTATTAAGTGATCATTGGTTTCTCACAGTGACTCTAAAACATGCAAGTCAAACCCGTCTAGTCATAGACTCTGGTCGGCCGTTAACACGTTCTCTGACAGCCACACAGGTGTGGAGGCTAATAAAGAAAGAGCTGTAATGGAGGATCAACACACACAGTGTTTAATGGGTGCAGCCAGCCAGCGATCTAGCCCCAAAATGGCCACTTCATTGCTGACTCACTCACTCATAATCACATCTGTTTCCATTACAGCTTGCAAAACATCCACCAGCACACAGCACCAACACAAAGGACTGCCAATTAAACCAACCAGTGTGTGTATTAATTGGATAATGGAGTGTTTTGCCACTCTACAATTGGGCTCCTCTGCATACAGAGTTCAACCCCTGTGTGTGTGTGTGTGTGTGTGTGTGTGTGTGTGTGTGTGTGTGTGTGTGTGTGTGTGTGTGTGTGTGTGTGTGTGTGTGTGTGTGTGTGTGTGAGACTCAGACACTCTGGCTCCAAAAGTAGCTATAGCGTAGCTCTCATTTCCCAGGCAGGTGGGAACTCACTCACATGTCAGTGGCCGGGTCCCAAGTGGCACCCTATACCCTTCATAGTGCCCTACTTATGACCAGGGCACTGGTCAAAAGTAGTGCGCTATGTAGGGTATAGGGTGCTATTTTGGTCACAGCCAGTGTCTGTCAGGCTGGGGCTATACACAGCGTGGTGCTGTTTGCTCTGTTATAGAAGGAGGGGGAAATTGCTCAGCAGAGTCCTATTTGGGAAATCGTTGGAGGGTATTTGTGCTTCTGATTGTTATCTACTCCTTTCTGTGTGATTCTCTGAGAGGCAACACGGAATATACGGCTGTACTGAAAATACGTCCAGAATTAGCCGCCTTCATCTTTAGAACGTAGCAATAATCGTGGTATGATCAGCCCTGTTTGAGACTTGTTGATAGTAACAACATCTGCACATTTATTTGCTTATTGAAATAGACAACTTCATGAGCTTTTTGCTAGAATGTCGCATTGCCAGGAGGGAAAGAAGTGTCAAACGGAGAGGGCTATCAGATCACAATAATGTTGCAGTATATTTCCCACCTGCTGTCAGTATATTGATACAACAGTACTCTGTACCGCTCTGAAATGATTGTACATACTGTCACAGTCTCTAACTCTCCTTCCTCCTCTCCTCTTGGCCTCCTCAGAAGATCCTGGGGGAGTCTGTGGGGAGCACCAGCCCATCCCAGGACCCTCGCTCTGCCCTGTCCCCTCATACCAGCAGCCTGCTGGGCCGGCTGGAGGGCAGGATCAAGGATCTGAAGGTGTGGCTGAGAGACACAGAGCTGTTCATCTTCAACTCCTGTCTGAGGCAGGAAGCAGAGCAGGACCTGCATGCCTCCACCCAGCTGCAGCACTTCAAGGTAGAGACTGAGCACTGCACACACACACACACACACACACACACACACACACACACACACACACACACACACACACACACACACACACACACACACACACACACACACACATCCAAAGTAGATGAAGGCCCCCTGGGCATAACACTGTCATAACACTACTACTGATCTGGGTCTAACTTTCACCTGGTCTGCGCTCCTTTAGAAAGACACTGACTACTACGGAAGGGGTCTTCAACCTTTTCTTTCCCAGGGACCCCAAGCAAATCAGCGACCCAGGGACCCCCATCATGCGTCAGCCCAAAACATTTGTCCTCGTCTTGTCATCAGGTGAATGATGAGGGCAATGCGAAGTAATCAGCATTTTAAAATGAACTTGGTAGATGGTGTTTCATTATTTTGCCCTCCCCACATTATACTGGGGTATAGTAAGTATAAGCGCTAACATAGCTAACTATTAGCTAGAAAGGTACTGCATCTCCAAACGATATGTCGACTAATACAGCTGTTGAACTGGTTTAACAAAGGTTAACCATGTGTTGGTGTGACCGGTGGAGATGACCGAAGGGTCAGGGTTGGTCTTGATCTTTTCCTCTCAGATAATGACAGGAAAAACTTCCAGAAACAAATGCTGTGCCGCCCTTGTACCTCTCTGCAAAGTTCAAATGAACAACGAAAGGGGACATGAATAGCCATGCCAGCCCAATGACGACACGTACAGAGAAAAGTACAGTAGCTAGATGACTGATGTGCATATATATCACAACAGAATGGTGGGAGACCAATATAATACACTGTCAATGACCATATAAACTCATTGAGAAGTGTTTTAACGTATTGATAATGGTAATGATTTTCAAGGGACAATTTTACAGTAGCCCACCACTTCCACAGGGATACAGTAGAAAGGGAAGAGGTAAGGGGGTGCATGGGATGTTTAAGAGGGACAATAGAGAAGGAGAAGACGTGAGCACCATTTACAAGGGGCACTCACAACAACAAAAATAATGTACACTAATATCAGACATGGGAACTATTCTGATTTTGCGTAATTATATTACATGAAATTCAACACTTGTTACATTGGCAAAAACCTTATGTCCAAGTCAAGAAAGCTTACCAGCAGCCAGCGGCACTTGCCGCGATGGGTACTCACTGGTGCTTTTTCAAAGACTATGTCAGATACTCCAGTGAGTGTAATTGGCTCGAATGAGTGTAAATTGCTCAATATTAGGAGTTGAGAAATAAAGTTGACATCGTTAGAAGATATTTTCTTCTTTTCTACCACTTCTTTTTTTAAATACAGTGCATTTGGAAAATATTCAGACCCCTTGACTTTTTCCACATGTTGTTGTTAAGTTACAGTCTTATTCAAAATGAATAAAAAATCATTATAAAAAATCTCATCAATCAACACAAAATATCCCATAATGACAAAGCAAAATCAGGTTATTACATTTTTTTTTTTGTAGAATTAAATATCACATTTTCATACAGTACCAGTCAAAGGTTTGGACACACCTACTCATTCAAGGGTTTTGCTTTATTTGACTATTTTCTGCATTGTAGGATAATAGTGAAGACATCAACACTATGAAATAACACATAGAATCATGTAGTAACCAAAAAAGTGTTGAACAAAATCAAAATATATTTTATATTTGAGATGATTCAAAGTAGCCACCCTTTGCCTTGATGACAGCTTTGCGCACTCTTGGCATTCTCTCAACAAGCTTCATGAGGAATGCTGACTTGAAGGAGTTCCCACATATGCTGAGCACTTGTTGGCTGCTTTACCTTCACTCTGTGTTCCAATTCATCCCAAACCATCTCAATTCAATCAAATGTATCAATCAAATGTATTTGTAAAGCCCTTCTTACATCAGCTGATGTCAAAAAAGTGGTGTACAGAAACCCAGCCTAAAACCCCAAACAATTGGGTTGAGGTCGGGTGATTGTGGAGGCCAGGTCATCTGATGCAGCACTCCATCACTCTCCTTCTTGGTCAAATAGCCCTTACACAGCCTGGAGGTCTGTTGGGTCAGTGTCCTGTTGAAAAACCAATGATAGTCCAACTAAGCGCAAACCAGATGGGATGGCGTATTGCTGCAGAATGTTGTGGTAGCCATTCTTGTTAAGTGTGCCTTGAATTGTCACCACCAAAGCACCCCCACACCATCATACCTCCTTCTCCATGCTTCACGGTGGGAACTACACATGCAGAGATCATCCGTTCACCTACTTTGCGTCTCGCAAAGACACGGCGGTTGGAACCAAAAATATCAAATTTGGACTCATCAGACAAAGGACCATTGCTCGTGTTTCTTGGACCAAGCAAGTCTCTTATTTTTATTGGTGTTCTTTAGTAGTGGTTTCTTTGCAGCAATTCGGCCATGAAGACCTGATTCACGCCTGATTCACGCAGTCTCCTCTGAACAGTTGATGATGAGATGTGTATGTTACTTGAACTCTGTGACGCATATATTTTGGCTACAATTTCTGAGGCTGGTAACTCTACTAATGAACTTATCCCCTCCCCTGCATCAGAGGTAACTCTGGGTCTTCCTTTACAGTGGTGGTCCTCATGAGAGCCAGTTTCATCAAAACACATGATGGTTTTAGAGATGTTTATTTATTTTTTTTCTTCTGTTTTTGCAAAGTTCTTGAAATGTTCTGGATTCATTGACCTTCATGTCTTAAATTAATGATGGACTTGTTTCTCTTTGCTTATTTGAGCTGTTCTTGCCATAATACGTACTTGGTATTTTACCAAATAGGGATATCTTCTGTATATCACCCCTTCCTTGTGACAACACAACTGATTGGCTCAAACTCATTAAGAAGGAAAGAAATTCCACAAATTAACTTTGAACCAAGCGCACCTGTTAATTGAAATGCATTCCAGGTGACTACCTCGTGAAGCTGGTTAAGAAAATGTGCAAAGCTGTCATCAAGGCAAAGGTTGGCTACTTTGAAAAATCTCATATAAAATATATTTTAATGGTTTAACACTTTTTTGGTTACTACATTATTCCATATCTGTTATTTAATAGTTTGATGTCTTCACTATTATTCTACAATGCAGAAAATATTTAAAAAAGAAGAAAAAAACGTGAATGGTCTGTCCAAACTTTTGACTGGTACTGTAAGTATTCAGACCCTTTACTCTGTACTTTGTTGAAGCAACTTTGGCAGTGATTACAGCCTCAAGTCTTCTTGGGCATGACGCTACAAGAGCTTGGCACACCTGTATTTGGGGAATTTACCCCATTCTTCTCTACAGATCCTCTCAAGCTCTGTCATGTTAGATGGGGAGCATCGCTGCACAGCTATCTTCAGGTCTCAGGAGATTTTCGATCGAATTCAAGTCCAGGCTCTGGCTGGGCCACTCGAGGACATTCAGAGACTTGTCCCGAAGCCACTCCTGCATTGTCTTGGCTGTATGCTTAGGGTCATTGTCCTGTTGGAAGATTAACCTTCAACCACAGTCTGAGCACTCTGGAGCAGGTTGTCATCAAGGATCTCTCTGTACTTTTTCCTCGATCCTGATTAGTCTCCTAGTCCCTGCCTCTGAAAAACATCCCTACAGCATGATGCTGCCACCACCATGCTTCACCATAGGGATTGTGCAAGGTTTCCTCCAGACATAACGCTTGACAAACTCCAAGCGGGCTGTCATGTGCCTTTTACTGAGAAGTGGCTTCCGTCTGGCCACTCTACCATAAAGACCTGATTGGTAGAGAGCTGCATAGATGGTTGTCCTTCTGGAAGGTTCTCGGGATGCACCTGAGCTCAATTTCGAGTCTCATAGCAAAGGGTCTGAATTTTTATGTAAATAAGGTATTTCTGTTTTGCTAAAATGTAAAAAAAAAAAAAAAAAAACTGTTTTTGCTTTGCCATTGTGGGGTATTGTGTGTAGACTGATGAGGGAAAAACGTTTTTTAATCCATTTTAGAATAAGGCTGTAACGAAACAAAATGTGTAAAAAGTCCATGGGTCTGAATACTTTCCGAATGCACTGTATATACACGATAATATTTTTCCGCAGACCCCCTGCACTAGAGGTTAACGGACCCCAGGTTGAATATCCCTGTACTAGAGGCCTAGGTGCTCTGAGGACTGCTACTGTAGGTATGAAGAATGAAGGTGTGAATTATCATATATCATATATCATCACAGATCAAGGAAACACCAACATAGTGTCATAATAGGGCGTTGGGCCATCACGAGCCAGAACAGCTTTAATGCACCTTGGCCTAGATTCTACAAGTGTCTAGAACTCTATTGGAGGGATGTGATACCATTCCTCCACTAACAATTCCATCACACACACACCCTTTAAATGCCCTATGCTCCTTCGAGACCCCTCTTTCAAAGTCAATGAGATCTCTTCTTCTAGCCATGGTAGCCAAAATAATGGGCAACTGGGCATTTTTATACATGACCCTAAGCATGATGGGTGTTGATTCTTTAATTAAAGATGTTCTCCGGTATTTTTTTACACTTTTTAGCCCAGTAGTTCTGAATGTAGCGCCCACGAGACAAAAGTGTAGATATGTGCACCGCATCATTGTTCTCTCTCTGGCTCTGCTGTGTGTGTGTCTTGCTAGCTGTCACTTAAATGACGTAGCGCTGAAGCTCATTAGCTGAAACTCGAATTGCTAGGTGTCTGGCCCAGGTGTCTGGCCCAGGTGTCTGGGGGTAAATGTAGGTAAAATGGCGCTGCACAGCTTCCAATCCAGGGATTTTGTGGCTAATTGAGGTCATACAGTTATTCTGCTCATATATTATTAATGTATGAACCACACATTGACACATCCAGGCCAAAACGGGAGGTTTCAAAAATACTTACTATTCGCCAAAGTACCAGAGCATGTCTTTAACTTAGGAACTACACCTGTGTGTAAGCACCTGCTTTCAATATACTTATCCCTAATTTACTCAAGTGTTTTCTTTATTTTGGGAGTTACTGTACCTGTGCCTAGTGTCAAATACTCCAAAACAGGCAGCTTTGAGTGTCTGGTTTTCACTTCAAGTACAGTAATACTGTATATATATATTTGTAATTAAACTAATGCTTGAGAAAATAAATAAAATAAAGCTATTTTGACTCAAGCAAATCTCTAAGAAAGTATTATTTGACTTAAAAAGCTTGAGGAACAACACAGGATATTAATCAGGCCGTGTCACAACACAGGTTGTGGAGTTGAGATTGCTTTCATCCTGCTGAGTGACTACTAGCGATAGAGGGAAGAAACCTTAAATATATACGGAGTCAACGCTGAGAGAAATAACACTTTATAAAAGAAGACTTTTCTTTTGATAAGATGTCACACTGCACAGAGGGGAAGCATTGATTTCTTGAGAAAACGCCGGAGGAAAAAAGATTAAAATATTGATAACTGCAATGTGTATGGACAGAGGAGCCATGGCACTAAATAGAAAAAGAGATACAAATACAAAATAAAAAGAGAAAGAGGACCATTTAATGATCATCTATCTGTTTTGGGCAATTCTGCTGTAAATGGATTCAATATCCAGACTTGGCCCCATTACAGTTGGGCTGAACACATCTCAGCAGGAGGCAGAACTCAGTCAGTCAGGTACATACAGTTCAGTACTGTAGTTCTCTAGAGTAGAGGCTGTCAGTCAGATACATACAGTTCAGTTCTGTAGTTCACTAGAGTAGAGGCTGTCAGTCAGATACATACAGTTCAGTTCTGTAGTTCTCTAGAGTAGAGGCTGTCAGTCAGGTACATACAGTACAGTTCGGTAGTTCTCTAGACTAGAGGCTGTCAGTCAGGTACATACAGTTCAGTTCTGTAGTTCACTAGAGTAGAGGCTGTCAGTCAGGTACATACAGTCCAGTTCTGTAGTTCTCTAGAGTAGAGGCTCAGTCAGTCAGGTACATACAGTTCAGTTCTGTAGTTCTCTAGAGTAGAGGCTGTCAGTCAGGTACATACAGTTCAGTTCTGTAGTTCTCTAGAGTAGAGGCTGTCAGTCCGGTACATACAGTTCAGTTCTGTAGTTCACTAGACTAGAGGCTGTCAGTCAGGTACATACAGTTCAGTTCTGTAGTTCTCTAGAGTAGAGGCTGTCAGTCCGGTACATACAGTTCAGTTCTGTAGTTCACTAGACTAGAGGCTGTCAGTCAGGTACATACAGTTCAGTTCTGTAGTTCTCTAGAGTAGAAGCTCAGTCAGTCAGGTACATACAGTTCAGTTCTGTAGTTCTCTAGAGTAGAGGCTGTCAGTCCGGTACATACAGTTCAGTTCTGTAGTTCACTAGACTAGAGGCTGTCAGTCAGGTACATACAGTTCAGTTCTGTAGTTCTCTAGAGTAGAGGCTGTCAGTCAGGTACATACAGTTCAGTTCTGTAGTTCACTAGACTAGAGGCTCAGTCAGTCCGGTACATACAGTTCAGTTCTGTAGTTCACTAGACTAGAGGCTCAGTCAGTCAGGTACATACAGTACAGTTCTGTAGTTCTCTAGAATAGAGGCTGTCAGTCAGATACATACAGTACAGTTCTGTAGTTCACTAGACTAGAGGCTGTCAGTCCGGTACATACAGTTCAGTTCTGTAGTTCACTAGACTAGAGGCTCAGTCAGTCAGGTACATGCAGTTCAGTTCTGTAGTTCACTAGACTAGAGGCTCAGTCAGTCAGGTACATACAGTACAGTTCTGTAGTTCTCTAGAATAGAGGCTGTCAGTCAGATACATACAGTACAGTTCTGTAGTTCACTAGACTAGAGGCTGTCAGTCCGGTACATACAGTTCAGTTCTGTAGTTCACTAGACTAGAGGCTCAGTCAGTCAGGTACATGCAGTTCAGTTCTGTAGTTCACTAGACTAGAGGCTGTCAGTCCGGTACATACAGTTCAGTTCTGTAGTTCACTAGACTAGAGGCTCAGTCAGTCAGGTACATACAGTACAGTTCTGTAGTTCTCTAGAATAGAGGCTGTCAGTCAGATACATACAGTACAGTTCTGTAGTTCACTAGACTAGAGGCTGTCAGTCCGGTACATACAGTTCAGTTCTGTAGTTCACTAGACTAGAGGCTCAGTCAGTCAGGTACATGCAGTTCAGTTCTGTAGTTCACTAGACTAGAGGCTGTCAGTCCGGTACATACAGTTCAGTTCTGTAGTTCACTAGACTAGAGGCTCAGTCAGTCAGGTACATACAGTACAGTTCTGTAGTTCTCTAGAATAGAGGCTGTCAGTCAGATACATACAGTACAGTTCTGTAGTTCACTAGACTAGAGGCTGTCAGTCTGGTACATACAGTTCAGTTCTGTAGTTCACTAGACTAGAGGCTCAGTCAGTCAGGTACATGCAGTTCAGTTCTGTAGTTCACTAGACTAGAGGCTGTCAGTCCGGTACATACAGTTCAGTTCTGTAGTTCTCTAGACTAGAGGCTGTCAGTCAGATACATACAGTTCAGTTCTGTAGTTCACTAGAGTAGAGGCTGTCAGTCAGATACATACAGTTCAGTTCTGTAGTTCACTAGACTAGAGGATGTCAGTCAGATACATACAGTACAGTACTGTAGTTCTCTAGAGTAGAGGCTCTCAGTCAGATACATACAGTACAGTACTGTAGTTCTCTAGAGTAGAGGCTGTCAGTCAGATACATACAGTACTGTAGTTCTCTAGAGTAGAGGCTGTCAGTCAGATACATACAGTACAGTACTGTAGTTCACTAGAGTAGAAGCACAGTCAGTCAGGTACATACAGTACAGTTCTGTAGTTCTCTAGAATAGAGGCTCTCAGTCAGATACATACAGTACAGTACTGTAGTTCTCTAGAGTAGAGGCTCAGTCAGTCAGGTACATACAGTACAGTTCTGTAGTTCTCTAGAATAGAGGCTCTCAGTCAGATACATACAGTACAGTACTGTAGTTCTCTAGAATAGAGGCTCAGTCAGTCAGGTACATACAGTTCAGTTCTGTAGTTCTCTAGAGTAGAGGCTTTCAGTCCGGTACATACAGTTCAGTTCTGTAGTTCTCTAGACTAGAGGATGTCAGTCAGATACATACAGTACTGTAGTTCTCTAGAGTAGAGGCTGTCAGTCAGATACATACAGTTCAGTTCTGTAGTTCTCTGGAGTAGAGGCTGTCAGTCAGATACATACAGTACTGTAGTTCTCTAGAGTAGAGGCTGTCAGTCAGATACATACAGTTCAGTTCTGTAGTTCTCTGGAGTAGAGGCTGTCAGTCAGATACATACAGTTCAGTTCTGTAGTTCTCTAGAGTAGAGGCTGTCAGTCAGATACATACAGTTCAGTTCTGTAGTTCTCTGGAGTAGAGGCTGTCAGTCAGATACATACAGTTCAGTTCTGTAGTTCTCTGGAGTAGAGGCTGTCAGTCAGATACATACAGTTCAGTTCTGTAGTTCTCTAGACGAGACTACTCTCGACACACAGCAAGTATCTGTGGTGTGAGTTGGGAACAATACAAGGAGAATGAACAGTATACAGTATACAATGCATTCGGAAGTATTCAGATCCACATTTAGTTATTTTACAGCCTTATTCTAAAATTCATATAATGATTTTTCCCCCACATTTATCTCCACACAATACCTCATAATGACAAAGCGAAAACAGGTTTTTAGAAAATGTTGCTCATTTATTACAAATAAAAACAGAAATACCTTATTTACATAACTATTCAAACCCTGTGCTACGAGTCTCGAAATTGAACTCAGGTGCATCCGGTTTCGATTGATCATCCTTGAGATGTTTCTACAACTTGTTTGGAGTCCACCTGTGGTAAATTGATTGGACATGATTTGGAAAGGCACACACCTGTCTATATCAGGTCTAACAGTTGACAGTGCATGTCAGAGCAAAAACCAAGCCATGAGGTCGAAGAAATTGTCCGTAGATTGTGTCGAGGCACAGATCTGGGGAAGGGTACCAAAACATTTCTGCAGAATTGAAGGTCCCCAAGAACACAGTGGCCTCCATCTTTCTTAAATGGATTAATTTGGAACCCCCAAGACTCTTCCTAGAGCTGGCAAACTTTGCAATCGGGTGAGAAGGGCCTTGGCCAGGGAGGTGACCCAGAACCCGATGGTCACTCTGAAAGAGCTCCAGAGTTCCTCTGTTGAGATGGGAGAACCTTCCAGAAGGACATCCATCTCTACCAATCAGGCCTTTATGGTAGAGTGGCCAGACGGAGCCCACTCCTCAGTAAAAGGCACATAACAGCCCACTTGGAGTTTGCCAAAAGGCACTTAAAGGACAATCAGACCATGAGAAACAAGATTGGTCTGATGAAACCAAGATTGAACTCTTTGGCCTGAATCGCAAGCGTCATGTCTGGAGGAAACCTTGCACCATCCCTACGGTGAAGCATAGTGGTGGCAGCATCATGCTGTGGGGATGCTTTTCAGCGGCAGGAACTAGGAGACTAGTCAGGATTAAGGGAAAGATGAACAGAGCAAAATACAGGGAGATCCTTAATGAAAACCTGCTCCAGAGCGCTCAGAACGACAGATTGTTGCGAAAGTTCACCTTCCAACAGGACAACGACCCTATGCGCACAGCCAAGACAATGTAGGAGTGGCTTCGGGACAAGTCTCTGAATGTCCTTGAGTGGCTCAGCCAGAGCCCGGACTTGAACCCAATCGAACATCTCTGGAGAACCCAATCGAACATCTCTGGAGAGACCTAAACATAGCTGTGCAGCAACGCTCCCTATCCAACATGACAGAGCTTGAGAGGATCTGCAGAGAAAAATGGGAGAAACTCCCCAAATACAGATGTGCCAATCTTGTAGCATCTTACCCAAGAAGACTCGAGGCTGTAATCACTTCCAAACGTGCTTCAACAAAGTACTGAGTAAAGGGTCTGAGTACTTATGTAATTGTGATATTTCAGTTAAGAAAATGTAATACATTTGCACATTTTTCTAAAAACTTGTTTTTGCTTTGTCATTATGGGGTATTGTGTGTAGATTGATGAGAAAAAAGCTATTCAGAGTAAGGCTGTAACGTAACAAAATGTGGAAAAAGTCAAGGGGCCTGAATACTTTCTGAATGCACTGTATATCAAAATCATTATTTTTTGTGTGATTATACACAATATTATGGTACAATTTGAACCTGAAAATCATTTGAATGTTTCTAGAGCAATACTCGGTTGGAATATGGCGAATGTCAACACAAATAACACGTGAACTGGTCCCCATGTCTGATGCAGTGATGTCCAAAATACAGTATTACTCTATTCAGGATCTTTACCTGATTATCCTCTTGGAGAGTTTCTTCTGGGTGCATCACAAAGCATTAACCATCTCCCATCTAATCTTCATAACACGATTACCGCCACACTTAAAAAACGAAAAACGCACCCAACCAAAACGCTTAAACACATTCAACTAGCAGTGGATCCCACGTTATAACCTTCATCCAGGAAAATAAAGATCAAGCTGTGAGGATGTTCAAGAGGACGTAGCTAATACCTTATGAATAACACCCATTCATCCCCACTAATGTGAGAAGGCAAACAAATAACCTCAACATGATAATAATGCTATCAATTAGGGTATTTATGAGAGACTGTCAATGTAATAGGGGGCTATTCAAACTGGTCAGACACCAGAGGTATGTTCAAAACTAAAAACGCTGGGTGGGTCCGTCCGGTGTGCGTGTCCAGTAATGAGTGTGTCGTTCCAGCGCCGTCACCTGTCTGCTCCCCATTAAGACCTGATGAGAATCTAACGCTGCGTTTGGCGCTTCTCTCACATGTGAAGCTACGCAATCAGACAGCCCCTCTAATGTGGTTAGCACTTGGCAAAGAACAGGAGTTCTTTATTCCTAATCATGGAGAAAGTATTGATATTATATCTGGGCTGTCATATTTTATTAGCGGGACGCCGGCCACAGTAGCCTAGAATAACGTAGCGGCTCAGAGTGGGGGCTGTGCTGTAGGGAGGAGGTCAGTCAGAGAGAGGGGGTTGAAGGGTGTAGATGGACCCAGAGCAGGCAGAGAGATGAGAAGAGATTGGGCCTGACCCCCCCAGGTGAGATCCCAGGCCCCACGTTGGCTTCTAGATACATTTTTTTTAAACAAGGTAGAAACTGACGTTAGAGCTGATATCTCTAAATCTATGGTGGCATCTCACTGCTCTCAGAGTGTGGAGGAGATAGGGGGAGGTCACTGCAGTCTGTCACACAGACAAAGGAACTCCACTTGGAACAAGTCGGTAATCCATTTCTCTAGTCGAAAAATACTAAAAATAGAAATGAGGTTCTGGTGAGAATTAATAAATGGGATGGTTTGATTCTTGCTGCACGAGCCAAAGTTTGACCTCAATGAAAATTGGGGCTTCTTACGGGGAGAGATTAAAACGAATTAGCTCTCTTTGCTTGAGATGGTAGGAGGGAGCAATTCAATGTGAACAGGGGGAGATAATTGTGAAATAGAACACTCTACGTCTTCCTCAGTGACATATTATCAATCTAATCCTTCTTTAAAACATTTCGTATTACAACAGATTATGGGGGAGGATGTTTGGTTTGTGGGCAAAATACTCATCCCTTAATGCCAAAGCTTGGCATGTAATCTGTGGGAATGTTTTCTAACTGATAGGCAATGTTTAACCTTCAAAAAGAAGCAATATGGTTGAGAGACAGTGGTGGGAGAAAGGTATTATTAAATGGAAGCTGTGACTAAATTGAACTGTCTGGCCCCCCAGAGCAGTCCGAACACAAAAGAGCCTAATTTTAGTCCCCCTCTGGGAAGTCTGGAATACCATATCTTAAAAGCCTTTTAATTAAATTAAACTGGGGTTATAGTATGGCTACATTATGAAGATGTCGTCTACTGGTTTCTCATTAATGCTGCTGTATGTATGTTGACAGGCGAAGGAAAGGCTGGATGCTGGGATGTTGTGCACTAAACTACTGTGTTTTGGCTTGCTGGTCAGTCCTGTTTGGTTTACTTGCATTGAGGCATCTTCAATTCACCTTATGCACGAAGTCTTGCCTTCCTACACCATCTTCAACCACACTAACAACAAGGGCATTTTGATGATATAGCGGCTATGCCGTTATGCTTCCTGAATTGAGATTCCATGTCAATATAAAATAGTACTTGTTGTCATAAGAAATCAAATCAAAGTTTATTTGTCACGTGCGCTGAATACAACAGTATTACATACAACCTTACAGTAAAATGCTTACTTACAAGCCCTTAACCAACAGTGCAGTTTTTAAGTAAAAAATAGGTATTAGGTAAACAATAGATAAGTAAAGAAATTTAAAAAACAGTAAAAAATAACAGTAGCGAGGCTATATACAGATGGTACCAGTACAGAGTCAATGTGTGGGTGCACCGGTTAGTCGGGCTATTTGAGGTAATATGTACGTGTAGCATTATTTAAAGTGACACAATGCATAGTCCGGGCAGCCATTTGATTAGCTATTCAGCCTTTTGGTCCTAGACTTGGTGCTCCGGTACCGCTTGCCATGCGGTAGCAGAGAGAACAGTCTATGACTGGGGTGGCTGGAGTCTTTGACCATTTTTAGGGCCTTTCTCTGACACCGCCTGGTATAGAGGTTCTGGAATGCAGGCGGCTTAGCTCCAGTGATGTACTGGGCCGTACGCACTACGCTCTGTAGTGCCTTGCGGTCGGAAGCTGAGCAGTTGCCATACCAGACAGTGATGCAACCAGTGCTCCAGATGCTCTCGATGTTGCAGCTGTAGAAATTTTTGAGGATCTGAGGACCCATGCCAAATCTTTTTTGTTTCCTTTGGGGGAATAGGCTTTGTCATGCACTCTTCACGACTGTCTTGGTGTGTTTGGACCATTCTAGTTTGTTGGTGATGTGGACACCAAGGAACTTGAAGTTCTCAACCTGCCCCACTACAGCCCCGTCGATGAGAATGGGGGCGTGCCCGGGCCTCCTTTTCCTGTAGTCCACAATCCTTTCCTTTGTCTTGTTTACATTGAGGGATGGCACCACCCAGCCAGGTTCCTGACTTCCTCCCTATAGGCTGTCTCGTCGTTGTTAGTGATGCACCCTACCACTGTTGTGTCGTCTGCAAACTTAATGATGGTGTTGGAGTCGTGCCTGGCCATGCAGTTGTGGGTGAACAGGGAGTACAGGAGGGGACTGAGCACGCACCCCTGAGGGGCTCCAGTGTTGAGGATCAGCGTGGCAGATGTGTTGTTACCTACCCTTACCATCTGGGGGCGGCCCGTCAGGAAGTCCAGGATCCAGTTGCAGATGGAGGTGTTTAGTCCCAGGATCCTTAGCTTAGTGATGAGCTTTGAAGGCACTATGGTGTTGAATGCTGAGCTGTAGTCAATGAATAGCATTCTCATGTAGGTGTTCCTTTTGTCCAGGTGGGAAAGGGCAGTGTGGAGTGCAATAGAGATTGCATCATCTGTGGATCTGTTTGAGCGGTATGCAAATTGGAGTGGGTCCAGGGTTTCTGGGATAATGGTGTTGATGTGAGCCATGACCATCCTTTCAAAGCACTTCATGGCTACGGACGTGAGTGTTACATGTCTGTAGTCATTTAGGCAGGTTACCTTAGTGTTCATGGGCACATTGACTATTGTGGTCTGCTTAAAACATGTTGGTATTACAGACTCAATCAGGGACATGTTGAAAATGTCAGTGAAGACACCTGCCAGTTGGTCAGCACATGCCCAGAGCACCCGTCCTGGTAATCTGGCTCAGCGGCCTAGTGAATGTTGACCTGTTTAAATGTCTTACTCATGTCGGCTACGGAGAGCGTGATCACACAGTCGTCCGGAACAGCTGATGTTCTCATGCATGCCTCAGTGTTGCTTTGTAGTCTGTAATATTTTGCAGGCCCTGCCACATCCGACGAGCGTCGGAGCCGGTGTAGTACGATTCGATCTTAGTCCTGTATTGACGCTTTGCCTGTTTAATGGTTCGTCTGAGGGCATAGCGGGATTTCTTATAAGCGTCTGGGTTAGAGTCCCGCTCCTTGAAGACGGCAGCTCTACCCTTTAGCTCAGTGCGGATGTTGCCTGTAGTCCATGGTTTCTGGTTGGAGTATGTACTTACAGTCACTGTGGGGACAACTTCATTGATGCACTTATTGATGAAGCCAGTGACTGATGTGGTGTACTCCCTAATTGCCAACCTATTTCCCATTCGCCGTTGGTGGATCCTTACAAGGCACCCCGCCCTGTGTCCTCTGTACCTGCATCTCTTTCTCCTGCCAATGACGGGGATATTGGCCTTGTCCAGTGTCTGAAGTACATCCTGTGCGTCCTGCTTGTGTAAGAAAAAATCTTTGTCTAATCCAAGGTGAGTGATTTCTGTCCTGATATCCCGAAGCTCTTTTTTTTGCCATAAATTACGATGGCAGAAACATTATGTACAACATAACTTACAAATAACGTGAAACAAAACACTAACAATAGCACAATTGGTTAGGCGCCCGTACAACTGCTGCCATTTCTTCAGGCGCCATTTGTCCAAACTTCCACACTTATAAATACAATGAACATTCCAATTATGTATTATTGTAGCTTTTAGCCAACAATGTACGTCTGAACATTTAGATTGGAATCAACAGGGGGGCAGTTAGTTAGGATTTTAAAACACCTGTAATTTTTGTATTTATTACGGATCCCCATGATGCAGCAGATACTCTTCCTGGGGTCTAATTAAGATTAAGGCACATCACAAAATTGTTTCAATAAACAGTAGATAATACAACACATTATTACACCACTAATCTACCACTACATATCAACAATATAAAATGTATAATACCACAATGTAACAATATTACAATGTACAGTATGTGTTTGTAGAAAGTGTGTGTGTGTTAGCGTGTGTGTCTCTTCACAGTCTGCGTTGTTCCATAATATGTAGTCTGTTTTTTTATCTTGATTTTATTGCTTCCTTGAGTTACTTGATGTGGAATAGAGTTCCATGTAGCCATGGCTTTGTGTAATAACTTGCGTTGTCCAAAGTTATGTTCTGGACATGGGGACTCTGAAGAGACCCCCGGTGGCATGTCTTATGTCATTTGAACAGACAGCTCAGTGCTTTCAGCATGTCAAAACCTCTAACAAAGACAAGCAGGGATGCAGTCAATCTCTCCTCTACTTTGATCCAGGAGAGAGTGACATGCATCTTATTGATGTTAGCTCTCCATGTACATTTAAGGGCCAGCCGTGCTGTTCTGTTCTGGGCCAACTGTAATTTGCCTATGTCCCTCTTTGTGGCACTTGACCATATGACTGGGCAGTAGTCCAGGTGTGATAAAACTAGGGCCTGTAGGACTTGTTTTGTTGATAGCGATGTGAAGAAAGCAGAGCAGCTTTTTATTACAAACAGACCTCTCCCCATCTTAGCTACCGTTGTGTCAATATGTTTTGACCATGACATTTACGCCAAACAGTTTAGTCTCCTCAATTTTCCTCAATTTCCACATTGCAAGATTCATTGCAAGATTGAGTTGAGGTTTAGCCAGATGCCCTGGGGAATGCCCAACTCCACCTTGGTTATGTTGGAGAGGCTTCCATTAAAGAACACCCTCTGTGTTCTGTTAGACAGGTAACTTATGATACATGATATAGCAGAGGATGTAAAGCCATATCACATCTGTTTCTTTTCAGTAGCAGTCATTTGCCCTACGTGTAGAGTACCCGTCCCCGCACCTACCCCATAAGCGTGCTGAAAGTCTGTTGTAATTTGTCTACTGTGAAATAGCATTGTATCTGGTCCAACACAATTTTTTTCAAAAGTTTACTAAGGGTTGATAGCAGGCTGATTGGTCGGCTGTTTGAGCCAGTAAAGGGTGATTTGCTATTCTTGGGCAGCGGAATGACTTTAGCTTCCCTCCAGGCCTGAGGGTACACAGGTTCCTGTTGGCTTAGATGTATCTCGTTATACAACCCCCTAACTATTTGTCAATCAGTCTATTACCCAAGCTAATTCCCTGTCAGACACTCAGGTGTCTTCCTAGTGTTGTATGAGAGAGAGAGAGAGAGAGAGAGAGAGAGAGAGAGAGAGAGAGAGAGAAAGAGAGAGAGAGAGAGAAAGAGAGAGAGAGAGAGAGAGAGAGAGAGAGAGAGAGAGAGAGAGACAGAGAGAGAAAGAGAGAGAGAGACAGAGAGAGAGAGAAAGAGAGAGAGAAAGAGAGAGAGAGACGCTGGCATTAAGTGACAGAAAGGATTGAGCTGGAGGCAGTGAGTCTAAACTATGGGAATATGTGTGTGGGAACAAGAATTCATTACACTCATTTGAGATAACAAGTGCTTGTGGTTTTAATTGACTTAATCAACAAATAGAATTAATCAGAGATTTCTAATTAATGGTAATTGATTGAATATCCACTGGGTCACTGTCAGAGTTAAATCCCTGTTTCTGTTCCTTTCAACTGGAGGGCGTCTCGTTTGTCCTTGTCATCGCCATCTTGTCCACATGTATTGAAAATGGACAGACTGAGGATATAAAGGATAGAAGGAGAGCTGTCGATATGTTCTTTTAGAGAACAGCAAACAACATTTTGCGACATACACTCTGACCACAATTTCTTCCCGAGTCTTATTGAACCACTAGCTGTAGAATGGTGTTATTTTGAGGTCTCTTTTTATTTTTTGATAATGTCATATCATGGAGTAGTACTTTCTCTGAAAATTATTGTGGATTTTATTAGGGGAAATGTAACCAAAATCTCGCTCTTGAAGGTACAGTTGTAGGATCTTTAATTCGCAGCAAGATAATCCTGCAGCAACAGGATTTGAACGTTTAGTCCATAATGTTGCTTGGTCTGTGGTTAGGCTACTAGCTGGCCAAAATGATCCTACATGAAATATGCAATACTGTTAATATAACTGTGTATTAGTGTGGGTTTTCAGTGAATTTATGTTCATCATGAAGCTCATCTGCATTTCCTGCCATGCAGGAAAATTCTCCGCAACAAAAGTGATCAAATTAAGATCATACACCTGTAGTTGTCACACTGATCTGTTGCACCTGTCCTTGTGCTTGTCTCCACCCCCTCCAGGTGTCGCCCATCTTCCCCACTTATCCCCTGGGTATTTATACCTGTGTTTTCTGTCTGTCTGTGCCAGTTTGTCTTGTTTGTTCAAGTCAACCAGCGTTTTGTCTCTGCTCTTGGTCCCCACCCCTGTACCCGCCCGCCTGACCACTTTGCCTGTCCCTGTCCCTGAGCCTGTCCCTGAGCCTGCCTGCTGTCCTGTACCTTTGCTCCACCTCTGGATTACCCACCTGAGCCTGCCTGCTGTCCTGTACCTTGGCCTCTACTCTGGATTATGGACCCCTGCCTGTCTTGTCGTTTGCCTGCCCCTGTGGTTACAATAACATTGTTAACTTCACAGTCTGCACTTAGGTCTTACCTTGATTCCTGATAGTTGTTGCATAGACACTATTAGAGGTCGACCGATTATGATTTTTCAACGCCGATACCGATTATTGGACGACCAGAAATGCCAATACCGATTTAAAGAAAAAAATTGTAATAATGACAATTACAACAATACTGAATGAACACTTATTTTAACTTAATATAATACATCAATAAAATCAATTTAGCCTCAAATAAATAATGCAAAAACAGTGTTGGAGAAGAAAGTAAAGTAAAAGTGCAATACGTGCCATGTAAGAAAGCTAACGTTTAAGTTCCTTGCTCAGAACATCAGAACATATGAAAGCTGGTGGTTCCTTTTAACATGAATCTTCAATATTACCAGGTAAGAAGTTTTAGGTTGTAGTTATTATAGGAATTATAGGACTATTTCTCTGTATACCATTTGTATTTCATATACCTTTGACTATTGGATGTTCTTATAGGCACTTTAGTATTGCCAGTGTAACAGTATAGCTTCCGTCTCTCTCCTCGCTCCTCCCTGGGCTCGAACCAGGAACACAAAGCCAACAGCCACCCTCGAAGGTGCGTTACCCATGCAGAGTAAGGGGAACAACCACTCCAAGTCTCAGAGCGAGTGACGTTTGAAACGCTATTAGCGCGCACCCCGCTAACAAGCTAGCCATTTCACATCGGTCACACAAGCCTAATCTCGGGAGTTGATAGGCTTGAAGTCATAAACAGCGCAATGTTTGATGCACAACGAAGAGCTGCTGGCAAAACGCATGAAAGTGCTGTTTGAATGAATGCTTACGAGCCTGCTGCTGCCTACCACCGCTCAGTCAGACTGCTCTATCAAATCATAGACTCAATTATAAAGTAATAACACACAGAAATACGAGCCTTAGGTCATTAATTGGGTTGAATCCGGAAACTATCATCTTGAAAACAAGACGTTTATTCTTTCAGTGAAATACAGAACCGTTTCGTATTTTATCTAAGGGGTGGCATACATTAGTCTAAATATTCCTGTTACATTGCACAACCTTCAATGTTATGTCATAATTACGTAAAATTCTGGCAAATTAGGCGGCCCAAACTGTTGCATATACACTGACTCTGCGTGCAATATACGCAAGAGAAGTGACACAATTTCACCTGGTTAATATTGTCTGCTAACCTGGATTTCTTTTAGCTAAATATGCAGGTTTAAAAATATATACTTCTGTGTATTGATTTTAAGAAAGGCATTGATGTTTATGGTTAGATACACATTGGAGCAACGATACGCACCGCATCGATTATATGCAAACGCAGGACACGCTAGATAAACTAGTAATATCATCAACCACGTGTAGTGATTATGATTGATTGATTGATTGTTTTTTATAAGATAAGTTTAATGCTAGCTAGCAACTTACCTTGGCTTACTGCATTCGCGTAACAGGCAGTCTCCTCGTGGAGTGCAATAAGAGGCAGGTTGTTAGAGCGTTGAACTAGTTAACTGTAAGGTTGCAAGATTGAATCCCCCGAGCTGACAAGGTGAAAATATGTTATTCTGCCTCTGAACGAGGCAGTTAACCCACCGTTGCTAGGCCGTCATTGAAAATAAGAATGTGTTCTTAACTGACTTGCCTAGTTAAATAAAGATTAAATAAAGGTGTAAAAAAAAATATATATATATATATAAATCGGCCAAATCGGTGTCCAAAAATACTGATTTCCGATTGTTATGAAAACTTTAAATCATCCCTAATTAATCGGCCATTCCGATTAATCGGTCAACTTCTAGACAGTATGGTTTTAATATCACAGATAGTCAAATTCTCATAGGTTTTCAGTATGCACAATACCACCGTTTTTAAAACTCGTTTAGGGCAGGTTTCCCAGTTCCAGATTAAACCTAGTCCAAGACTAAAAAGCATTCTCAATGGATATTCTCAATTGAAAGAGCTTTTTAGTCCAGGACTAGGCTTAATCTCTGTTTAAGCAACCATCTCATGTTGAATGATCAAATTAAGATCCTACACCTCTACTGTAGACCTGCTTTTATGTAAAGAGGATGCATTGAGAGACAGAGATGCGTACTTGGGAGGTCTCCATTTGCCTGTGCTGTGATTACTGTACCTGCTCTAATAGGACTGGGTCTGCAACCTACTACAGATTAATACAGTATACAAGATGGATCATGCCCTGTGATAGAGTCCTGACTCCTGAGGAGCATGTGATGAGCTCTGAATAGCCATCTCTAATAGTCATCTCTAACAGCCTCTAGATTGTGTTTCCAGCTCGACCGGGGCCGCATATTACCAGACAGCTGATCTTAAGATTCCTTTATTAAAAAACATCTGATAGGTGGTCTTGACAGACCAGTTAATTTGAGAGATGGCCGTTTTGGTTTTTGTTGTGTTTTTTTGGGTTGGGCTTTGTGATATCTGGATAAGGACAATAGAGCGTCTTGGAGAGAGGCCAGTTTTTTAGCAGCACTGACTGGTAGCCCGTCCCAAATCTCGGCTTGAAACGGACTCATTGTATGGTTCTCTCTCTGCATACAGGGGGAATGCAGACAGCCAACTCCACTGCTCCATGCATTTGGAAAAGCTTTTTAGCAAATATTGGCAGATACCCCTAGCCTCTATGTCAATAAGGACTCAATCAGGAGGGGAAATCAGTTTATGAAACGCAGCAATGCAGAAAGAATGGGGCCGAAGGAGTTGTGAGGAGGGTGTTTGGAAATGTAAAAAGCTTGATCTTCCAGTGGCCATTTAGCACGATGCTATTGGCCATAGTTGTAGCTTTCTAATCTAATCGTGTGGAGTCGTACTGTAGCGGATATGAATATGAGATGTATTATTCGCTTGCCTTGACTTACCTGTAGGTACATAAGAACCAGTCTGAGAGAGAAACAAGCAACTTCAGGATCTACTGGTTCCCATTGCAATGAGCCTGTAGTGTGTCTGAGTGTGTATCTCAAATGACAACATGCGCCTTGGTCAAAAGTAGAGCACTGAATAGGGAATAGGGTGGCATTTGGGATGGAGTTCATGTGTGTGTTTTTTAGTAATCTGTCAGTTGTCGAGGGGCTACTGACTCTCTAAACCCATGGCTATTGTACAGGGTAACTTTATCACTGACAACAACCTTCCCCCTTCCTCTCAGAACACAGCCATTGCATTTTGCAATCACATTACCTGTTTAAAAAGACCAGGGAGGGCTGTAAATATATGCTAAAACGGGGTGGAAACTGCTGAGAAAAATCCAATTTGAATGTAATAGTGTTTAATATTTATTGGAAAATGTAAAGAAAATGTAAGGGAATGCTTTTCAGAGCAAGCAGGATTTACATAAATTGTTCTTCCAATGTTTTTGTCCTTTTGCACACAGACAGGAAGGAGCATTGGTTCTCTAGTCACTATGCCATCGCTGCATATTTATAAAGGGGGTCTTGGCCTGGGCCACACACACATTGGTGTTTCACTGTTTAAGAAGGTGTTAGTATGTGTTGTGGTTGTTGCAGTTCCATTACATGGGACATCATACCACCACACACTGCAGCAGCTAGCGTGTTGAAGTTAAAGCAGCCTACAGTGGGGGCTTTGCCCTTTTAATGTTGAATCTTTCTCCTCTTTATGGCAGACATAAAAGGGGGTAGGAGCCTGATTTACATGCAATCCTGACAGGGCATATTGTTGTGGAGACCTCATCAGTGGCGTAGGGGGGTAGTCCGGGGCGTAGTGAGGGTAGTCCCAGGTCGCCCCTGAAGTGTGGCTGTGGAGGGAAAAGGAGAGGCTGGGACTGTGTCTCAAATGGTGCCCTATTCCCTAAACAGTGCACTACTTTTGACCAGGGGTTCTGGTCAAAAGCAGTGCACTATATAGGGAATAGGGTACCATTTGAGACACTGCGGGGTCTGGGTTGCATTAAGCCACATTTAAGCAAAACAGCAGCAGTAGTAGGAGCAGTAGGGAAAAGAAGCACAGCTTTAAAGAGAATAATAAAATGCTAATTTTAAAATCACACATTTGTAGGCTTTACAGAGAGAGGAAAAATATACCATAGCCATATTCAATTAAGTTCATTAGCAGGTTTTTGGCTGTTAATGGTTTGACAGCTTCGTCTAACTCTTTGAACTATAAAGACTCGTACACACATGCTGGTATTCATGACTTCTTCTCCTGAGTCCCCCACTCCCCACCATGGTGCCAATTAATATGGTTACAAAGGCTACTGTAACTAGGCCTCTTAAAACCTACTGTACACTATGAAATGTGCTCTAAAGGAGTATTCCAAACTTTTTACAGTTTTATGTTGACTCTCTATTTCTCTCTCGCTCCTTCTCCCTCTCCGCCTCGCTCTCTCACTCTCCTCCTCGTCCCTCTCCCTCTCCTCCTCTCTCCCTCTCCCTCACCCCATCTCCCCCTCCCTCTCCTCCTCGTCCCTCTCCTCTCCTCCTCCTCTCCCTCTCCTCCTCGTCCCTCCCTCCTCTCTCCCTCTCCCTCACCCCATCCCCCCTCCCTCTCCTCCACGCCTCTCTGCCCCCCCCTCTAGTCTCTGTGTCTGGAGGTACGTGGAAGGCGTAAGGGCATGTCCTCTGTACTGAGGTTGTGCCAGCGGCTGCAGGAGCAGCAGAGTGTTTCAGACTCAGACCAACAGGCCCTGCAGCTTCAGCTGCTCACCGTCAACCTGGAGCGTCGCTGGGAGGCCATCGTCATGCAGGTGCTGCAGTGGCAGACACGCCTCCGGAGGTCCCTGGGGACAGATCAGGTGAGACCTCAGACATGCCTTGCATGGCACCACTTGGTTCAAATACTGTTAAGATACTGACCTGACACAATAGGGGAACTCAATAACTGTATAAGCAGTATACAGTTTATACGATATATAAGGTACCTCTCAGAGCAGATGAGACCTCAGCCCAGCCTGGGTGGCACAACTCGGTTCATGCAAGTCTGACTGTAAAGATACCCAGTACAGGGATGGGTGACTCCAGTCCCCAAGGGACCTTGGGTGTCTACTGCTTTTCTCACTTAATTGCAGAATTGACCACTTAGATACAGCTGGTCACGTGGATATACTTTGTACACAGGGCGGCAGATAACCTAGCTGTTAAGAGCGTTGGGCCAGTAACCGAATGTTTGCTGGTTCGAATCCCCGAGCGGACTAGGTGAAAAATCTGTCGATGTGCCCTTGAGCAAGGCACTTAACTCTAATTGCTCCTGTAATTTGCTCTGGATAAGAGTGTTTGCTAAATGACTCAAATGTACATTTATATACTAGCAGCTAGCTATACATTCTGTTTCAGTCTAAAGAAGCCCCAACTCTAGAATGACCTATTTATGAGTTGTATTATTCCTCTCAAAGTGAACTGTCCAGGAGTAAGTTATTTATGCCAGAGATAAATAAGATAATGCAGTGCCTGGTAATAATGTAGTGCACTGTAACTATAATGGAGTAATACTAGTGATGTATACGGCAGGGAAAGTGGCTGTGGTACATTTGGATATACGGGCTACGTACCAAATGGCACCCTTTTCCTATAGTGAGCTACTTTTGACCAGGGCCCAAAGGAATAGGGTGCCATTTCAAGTCAAATCAAACTTTATTCATCACACGCGCCAAATACAACAAGTGTAGACCTTACCGTGAATTGCTTACTTTTGGTACGCAGCCTTGGATATATGAAAGGAGGGGGACGGGCGGCTGGTTGGAGATGGTCCCTTCCCATCTGACTGAACCCAGCATTGAACCCACTCCATCAGCAGGTGGTGTTGCCAAAGAATCATTGACTGACGTTAATGTGTTAAGTGCACCATTCTTCCACGAGATATTCCATCATTTGGTGTTTTGTTGATGGTGATGGAAAATGCCATCTCTGGCACTGCTCCAGAATCTTCCATAAGTGTTCAATTGAGTTGAGATCTGGTGACTGAGAAACACACACACACGCCCTTTTAAAACCCGCTATGCTCCTATGAGACCCCTCTTTCAAAGACACTGAGATCTCTTCTTCTAGTCATGGTAGCCAAAATAATGGGCAACTGGGCATTTTTATACATGACCCTAAGCATGATGGGATGTTAATTTCTTAATTAACTCACAGCTGTGGTTCACACCTGTGTGGAAGCACCTGCTTTCTATATACTTCCCTCATTTACTTAAGTGTTTCCTTTATTTTGGCAGCTACCTGTATGATCTCAAGGCATGCCTTCACAATGCGACTCTATAGCCATTGATGACATTCTGTACAGTACATTGGCTCAACCCCAGCCGTTCTACATTTCTACAGTGGGATATCTGGCAGTGTGAGACTATTCTATACACAATCCCCATTTTGCTCATGAATGCGTAATGGCACAAGGCTCAGCTCCAAATTTAGCAAATAGAGGCTTGTTAAAAAGTGGTTAGAGTAGTACATGAGCAGTTGCTCTGTAAGGTACCGGTGTTTCCATCAGTCTGTTTATGTAATGTGGAGAACAGATGGAATCGCCGTTAAATCTGTAACTCAGTAGAATGGCCGCCACAACCAACACCCTTTCTATTCTCATGTAGATTAGATGGACATCTTCACACATAGTCCATAGTCTCTCTCTCTCTGTGCTCTCGTCCGCATTCCTGGAGGACAGCAACGTGCTACTGTGGACTGGGGTAGGGGTTAATCCAGTCAATTCAGGAGGTGAATTGAAGTACATGAATTAAAGTGTGAAAAATGCCCTTCGAAAACTATCCCCAAAGAAAATCCCCATAGAAACCGAAATGTAACGTTATGACTCACTACCTGACCCCATCCCTGCTGTGATGGAAGCTTCATCCTCAGCTCCTGTAGAAAATCCCAATGCAGGCAGGGTTTTTGGGTTGGTTGGTTGTCCACTCTGTTATAACCACTCCAGTGCAACAGGAAGAGAAGACAAATAGCAAAAGCAACTAGAAATCTGACCTTGCAGGCTGAAGTGCAATTTCACCGGGAGGATGTGTTCAGAATAGGGGAGAAACATAACACATATTCGCTGGGTTTTGTTTCTAAATGAAATACTGTGCTCAATGATAAAACGGCTGTGGCCACGACAGTCCCTTCTGTAGACACCGGCCCCACACTCTGAGACATTGCAGGGCTAGGCAGGGCCCGCCTTTTCTAGCGTTTGTGAAAATGAGAACGTTTTTCAACTTGGGTATTTTGAGAGCCCTCCTCTGTTACCATTCCATGTGGCGCGGAGGTGTGTGAAAAATATCATGTTTAAAGGCAATTATTCTCCTCTCAGTAAGGGGATTCTTGTCTTATTAGTTTCTCATAAAGTGCCCAATAAGACTGCCTAGCCTGTGTTCCTTGTGTGTTCCTTGTGTGTTCCTTGTGTGTTCCTTGTGTGCTCCTGGTGACCATTTAGTTCAATACTATATGTGTTATTAAGGTGTGTTATTAATGCTACAGGTGACGGCTTTAGTTCAGATATCTCCTGAGCACTAAGATCATCTTAAAGGGGTAATCTACAGTACAGACAACAACAAAGCGGACACTGTACCACTGTTTTGGTAAACAGTGGCGGAGGGTGGACGAACAATGGTGGTGGTGGAAACTCACCCCTGATTAGTTAGTTAGTTAGTTAGATAGTTGCTTGGTGCAACGTTTAGTCCTGTTGTCTAGGTTAGCTGAGGCAGCTAGCGCAGAGATAATCATTATTTTGATTTGATTAGACTGATTGATTGTTCTCACAACGGAAGGTTTTATCCTGCATTAGCAATCCCAGCTTAGAGTCATTAGGATTTCCCTTATCAGCAAGTAGAGAATAAACAGAAATCGAATAAAAATTCATTGCACCGGGTGTGCCACATAGCAAGCGTTAGATTTACCACTTTATTAGATTAATGAGATAAAAATGGCTAATATAAATAGGCCCTCTCTCTTATATTAACGAGATGCCAAGCAATTTGTATAATTGTGTCCTCCTTAGCAAAATGTCTGTGTCTAAGCACATTTCAAGACAATGGCACTTTGTTTGAGAGTTGTGCTATGGAATGCATTGCTTTTTAAATACTCTGATTATGTGATTTAGAATCCTGCCTAAAATGTAAAGTACTGAATGCATAATTTTTTTCAGAAGATATCATTTGATTTCAGTTATTAATACAGTATAAAAAACAGGATACATTTTTTGATTGATTTCAGAAGTGAACCTGGTCATTTCAATCATTTTGAACCATTTCATTTGAGCTTCTCCCTTTTATCTCTCTGTCTCTTGGAAGGTCCCGGGGAACCTCGTGGAGGCTGGTCTCATGGACCTCCACGGCCCAGCAGAGGACTCCTGGGAGTGGGATGAAATGGACATGACTATCGTGGAGCACATGGAGCCACAGGAATTTGATGACAAACAAAACGCTGAATGTGATTCAGGTCCAGGATCCCCCGGGGCCAGTTTAGACTATGACAAGTCCGAGGCGAGCCTGCATGTTACTCAGCGAGGAATATTCTTGAGCGAATCATCCAGAGGGATGCCTCTGTCTTCTCAGCGTCCCAGTGTCTATCAGGTGTACAACCTGCATAATGTAGAGCTCTACAGACAGCCTCAATTCCCCTCCGTACACAAGACCTCTTCTCCAGCCAAAGCTGGGAGGAAGCAGCCTCTTCTGAAGAGCCTGAGCAAAGACTCCTCCTTCTCATCTGTGGAGTCCTTGCCAGACCTCCTAGGGGGACTGCTCGGCGGGGGGATGCATGGGGGCCGTGGCGAGTCCGCCCGCAGATCAGAGAGCGAGAGCGGGATAGTCAGCGAGGGCGACACAGAGACTACTGCCAACTCCGAGATCTGTCTGGAAGACCCCAGGAGAAGGGGCAGCACCTCCCTCACACCGCCCACAGGAGACGACTCGCCTGGGGAAAAGGACGAAGAGAGGGACAGGGTGTGTGATGAGGACATTGACAGGATCCTGGAGCGGGCCAACAATGTAGCTCTGTATGGGGACTGTGTGGCTGTCACGGCACTGAGAGACATAGACAGAGACCAAAGTAGATCCAAAGCAGGGAAGAAGAGGAGAGGAGGAGAGGAGGGATGTGGAGGAGGGGAGAACTGGAGGAGACACAGGAGAGAGCCTAATGTTGAGATCCTGATCAACGGAAGTGGCTTCTGCCCTGACACTGAGGAAGATGAGACTCACAATGAGAGGAGAGTGACAGGAGGGAAGGGCCGTAGAGACGGAGAGATTCCCCATCTGTCCCAGGGGTCGTCCCTGGAGTCCCTGTATGCAGCGGGGGAGCTATTTCCATCCGGCAAAGACACTCTGCAGCGCTCCATGTCTCTAGAGAGCTGGCTGGCCCCATGTAAGAGCTGGGAGAAGGCCGAGGGAGAGGGAGATGGAGGCAGCCAGGGCAGCCTGAGGGAGCTGGGCCTGGGCATCGGAGCCATGGAGCCCACAGGGGAACTGAGCCGTAGGACTCTAGAGCTCCTCAAACGCCTGGAGAACATCCAGACCCCGCTACACGACCTGAAAATGACACGCAGCATCTCTGACATCACCCTGCTGAGCAGCAAGTCCCTGCGCCTCCCAGGGGCCGGATATGTATCTGGGGGGCCCGGGCATGCTGGGCGCCTCTCCGGGGGCCGGGGTGGTCCCCCCTCCTCAGTCAACGAGAGCTCGGCGGCGTCTCTGACGGAGCTGAGCAGCACGGAGGACTCGTCAGTGGGCTCTGAGGACCTGGCTGTGCTTAGGAACCGCTGCTGTCTGCTGGACTCCAATGCCTCCTTCAGGAAGCACAACCACCGGGCCCAGCCGGCAGGTCATCATGGAGGTCACAGGGGTCACGACGAGGCGGACGCCAGCATCAGCATGGTGGTCAACGTGTCGTGCACCTCGGCCTGTACGGACGACGAGGACGACAGTGACCTTCTGTCCAGTTCCACGCTGACCCTGACTGAGGAGGAGCTGGGCATCAAGGAGGACGAGGAGGAGGACTCTTCAGTTACCTCTGAGGAGGAGTACACGGAGGGCTCCTTCGCCCTGGGCCTAGAGTACATGAAGAACGAGTTCCACAACTGGATCCAGAAGCCCTCCCGCTCCCAACAGCAGTCCCAGTCCGGCTCCGGCAGAGACAAGAACCAAGGGGATGACCCTCTAGGGGACGAGCTGCAGTGTGGCACCCTTTCCAGAGATAACACTAGCAGGCCGTCTGTAGGCAACGAGCGCCGCTCCTTCCTGAGCCCCACGGCGTTGAGGCTGCTTGAGTCCCACACCAACAGCATCGTGAAAAAGGAGTGTCTCCAAGGGCGGGACGTGGGGGACACCAACAGGAAGAACGCCACAAGGAGCTACATTAGCCAGTTTGTAGATGACATGGAGAACGGGAACGTGGACAACTCTCATATCAAAGGGAAGGATGAGGACGATGAGCTGTTGAGAGAGGAGGGGAGCCTCTTCACCATGAAAGGGGAGTCCTTCAAAGAATTCTATGTGAACGAGTCATCGATGAATGGAGGGGGGGACCAAAGAGGGGGTATGATCACGTCCACCACGCCGTCTTCATGTGAGACGCTGTCCCATCTCCAGGCCAAAGAGTCATCTCTGGAGGGCCAGCTCCGAGGGGAGATCCCCTGCCACAGCTCCAGCCATTCTTCCCCCTCTCTCTCTCCCCTGGAGGACTGCCGGGGGTCCCACCAACACCACATCCTCCAGAGGCCACCACACTCTGGGAACAACAGCCAGGAGAACCTCTTCTCCTCCTTCCTCAGTGATGTCCACACCCAGCAGAGCAGACGAGAGGCCGGCTCCAACCCGGGCCCAGACCCCAACTCAGACCGCCCCTGCTGCAGCCACCCCCACCCCCAGCCTCCCCCACGCAAGGACCAGAAGAGCCAGGAGAACGTGCACAACTTTGTGATGGAGATCATTGACATGGCTTCTGTGGTTCTGAAGAACAAGGAGAGCCAGGCGGAAGACCAAGAGAGACCTGGACAGACTGGAGCCCAGATCAGGGACAAGGTCCTGGAGCACTCCCACCGGCCCATTCACCTCCGCAAGGGAGACTTTTACTCCTATCTGTCCCTCTCCTCCCACGACTCAGACTGTGGAGAGGTCAGCGTCTGCTTAGACAGCAAAAGCACCACCCCTTACTGTCGACTACCCCAGACATCCGGGATGAGGAGATGCTGTTCGAGGCCTGCACTGAGGAAGTGTACCTGGGACCTCCTCTCTGCTACAGCATGGCCATCACCAAGAGGCCCAGGAGGCACAGTCCCAAACTAATGGACTACTATTCCTCCTCTCCCTCTGCCCAGAGTCAGAGCCAAGCACCTCTGCCTGCATGCAATGAATACCAAAAAGCACATGGTATTTCTCCTGGAAGTATAGCTGAGAGCCAGCTACAGTGCCATAATGAGGCTTCTTATCTTAATCCGTTACCATGTGAAACTCTGATAGACACTGTTGAATGTTTAGCAGATACTGAAATGCTTGAATCCAATATTTCCCCTGTAATGACTAAGATAAGAGTCTCTTGCTCCAGTACAAATCCTTTAAAAGAGGAAGGCAGCCTCTGTATTAATCCTAAAATTAACTGTCCCCTGATAAGAAAGTGTGATAGAGATGAAAAAGGGCCTTCTTCACAGTGGATGAAACAGAAGAGTGCCAGGAAAGGCCACAGCTCTCTTCAGGAAGTCAAGTCAACTCATAAACAGCAACAGGTGAGTTTAGACATTATACCCACCCTTCTATCTCGCGGTAATGGGACTGGTGTGCATTTCAGTCTGTATGTATTCATATCTGGGACTAAATATTGAAGAGGTATTTTTATTCACACCTTCGTTCATCCCCTCCCCTCCCTCCTCCGCCTCTTCTTCCCCTGAAGTGTCGATGGAAGAGGGATTTGCCTAGAATCCTCCGGGTTAAGAATGTTAAGGTCTACGGAACAGAATAATCATAATCAGTCAGATTATATTATGATTCATAAGCAAGAATTCCTGGCGAAGAATCATTACTTAATTTCATGACTGAATTAGCATGTGTTTGTGTTCTTTTAAGCGGTCTCTCTATTTCATATGCTAAGTTGCCAGGGCTCTGGCTGCACTCTTCAGAAACCTGATGCCTGACCTTCTACCACACTATTCTTTGTCTGTGTCAATTGTTGAATAATTAAGTGATTACCTTGTAAACTGCCGTAATTATAAAAAAATCCAACAAAGGAAGCTAAAAGGTGGGGTAGTTTGGGCTGGTGTAGACATAATGATTCTTCTACGGGCAGGAAATGTAATTGATACACAGATCTTTACAAACAGATTCTTCAAATCATTTTTTTTTGTCACATGCGCCGAATACAACAGATGGTAGACCTTACCATGAAATGCTTACTTACAAGCCCTTAACCAACAATTAATTTAAAGAAATAGAGACTAAAAATAACAAGGCTATGTGCAGGGGATACCGGTACGGGGATATAGGTTAGTTGAGGTCATTTGTACATGTCGGTAGGGTTAAAGTGACTATGCATAGATAATAAACAGCAAGTAGCAGCAGTGTAACAACAAAGTGGGGAGGGCAGGGGGCAATGTAAATAGTCTGGGTGGCCATTTGATGAATTGTTCAGCAGTCTAGAAGCTGTTGAAGGAGCCTTTTGGACCCACAGTGGCAAGAAAAAGTATATGAACCCTTTGGAAATACCTGGATTTATGCATAAAATTGTAATCAAATTTGATCTGATCTTCATCTAGGTCACAACAATAGACAAACACTGCTTAAACTGATAACACACAAACAATTATATGTGTTCATGTCTTTATTGAACACATTGTGTAAACATTCACAGTGCAGGGTGGGGAAAGTATGTGAACCCTTGGATTGAATAACTGGTTGACCCTCCTTTGGCAGCAATAACGTCAACCAAATGTTTTCTGCAGTTGAGGATCAGACCTACACAACGGTCAAGAGGAATTTTGGACCATTCCTCGTTACAAAACTGTTTCAGTTCAGCAATATTCATGGGATGTCTGGTGTGAACTGCTCTCTTGAGGTCATGCCACAGCATCTCAATCTGGTTGAGGTAAGGATTCTGACTGGGCCACTCCAGAAGGTGTATTTTCTTCTGTTGTTGTTGAGTTTTGGATCGTTGTCCTGCTACATCACACAACTTCTGTTGAGCTTCAATTGGCAGACAGACAACATTCTCCTGCAAAATGTCTTGATAAACTTGGAAATTGATTTTTCAGTTAATGATAGCAAGCTGTCCTGGCCCTGATGCTTCCTCCACCATACTTTACAGTAGGGATGAGGTTTTGATGTTGGTGTGCTGTGCCTCTTTTTCTCCACACATAGTGTTGTGTGTTCCTTCCAAACAACTCGACTGTAGTTTCTTCTGTCCACAGAATATTTTGCCAGTAGCGCTGTGGAACATCCAGGTGCACTTTTGCAGACTTCAAACGTCCAGCAATGTTTTTTTTTGACAGCGGTGGCTTCTTCTGTGGTGTCCTCCCATGAACACCATTCTTGTTTAGTGTTTAACGTATCGTAGACACGTCAACAGAGATGTTAGTATGTTCTAGAGATTTCTGTAAGTCTTTAGCTGACACTAGGATTCTTCTTAACCTCATTGAGCATTCTGCGCTGTGCTCTTGCAGTCATCTTTGCAGGACGGCCACTCCTAGGGAGAGTAGCAACAGTGCTGAACTTTCTTCATTTAAAGACAATTTGTCTTACCGTAGACTGATGAACATCAAGGCTTTTAGAGATACTTTTGTATCCCTTTCCAGCTTTATGCAAGTCAAAAAATCTGAGATCTCTTTTGTTCGAGGCATGATTCTCATCAGGCAATGCTTCGTGTGAATAGCAAACTCAAATTTTGTGAGTGTTTTTTATTCAGATCAAATTTGATGACCAATTTATGCAGAAATCTAGGTAATTCCAAACAGTTCATATACTTTTTCTTGCCACTGTAGACTTGGTGCTCCGGTACCACTTGCCGTGCGGTAGCAGAGAGTCTATGACTTCGGTGACTGTAGTCTTTGACAATTTTTTGTGCCTTCCACTGACTCCGCCTAGTATATACTGTAGGTACTGGATGGGAGGAAGCTTGACCACTACAGCACGTTGATGTTAATGGGGGCCGGTTCAACCCTCCTTTTCCTGTAGTCCACGATCAGCTCTTTTGTCTTGCTCACATTGAGAGAGAGGTTGTTGTCCTGGCACCACATTGCCAGGTCTCTGACCTCCTCCCTATAGGCTGTCTCATTTTCACAAAGTCCCGAAACCTGAAGGATCTGGAGAAGGTCTGTATGGAGGAGTGGGCCAAAATCCCTGCTGCAGTGTGTGCAAACCTGGTCAAGAACTACAGGAAATGTATGATCTCTGTAATTGCAAACAAAGGTTTCTGTACCAAATATTAAGTTCTGCTTTTCTGATGTATCAAATACTTATGTCATGCAATAAAATGCAAAATGAATTACTTAAAAATCATACAATGTGATTTTCTGGATTTTTGTTTTAGATTCCGTCTCTAACAGTTGAAGTGTACCTATGATAAAAAATTACAGACCTCTACATGCTTTGTAAGTAGGAAAACCTTCTCGCCACTGTACATACAGAGAAAATAGTTGGCCCGAGAATTGAACCCTGTGGCGCCCCCATAGAGACTGGCAGAGGTCCGGACAGCAGGCCCTCCGATTTGACACACTGAACTCTATCTGAGAAGTAGTTGGTGAACCAGCTGAGGCAGTCATTTGAGAAACCAAGGCTGTTGAGTCTGCCTATAAGAATACGGTGATTGACAGAGTCAAAAGCCTTGGCCAGATCGATGAAGACGGCTGCACAGTACTGTTTTTTATCGATGGTGGTTATGATATCATTTAGGACCTTGAGCGTGGCTGAGGTGCACCCGTGATAAGATCGGAAACTGGATTGCATTGCGGAGAAAGTACGGTGGGATTAAAGACAGTCAATGATCTGTTTGTTAACTTGGCTTTTATAGACTTTTGAAGACTTGGGCCAGTTGCTGCGGGGGGTGCAGAGCTGTTGGCCAGGGTTGGGGTAGCCAGGTGGAAAGCATGGCCAACTGTTGAGAAATGCTTGTTGAAATTCTCGATTATCGTGGATTTATCGGTGGTGACAGTGTTTCCTAGCCTCAGAGCAGTGGGCAGCTGAGAGGAGGTGCTCTTATTCTCTATGGACTTTACAGTGTCCCAAAACATTTTGGAATTAGTGCTGCAGGATGGAAATTTCCGTTTGAAAAAGCTAGCCTTTGCTTTCCTAACTGACTGTGTATATTGGTTACTGACTTGCCTGAAAAGTTGCATGTCGCGGGGACTATTCGAAGCTAGTGCAGTGCGCAACAGGATGTTTTTGTGCTGGTCAAGGGCAGTCAAGTCTGGAGTGAACCAAGGGCTATATCTGTTCTTAGTTCAACATTTTTTTGAAAGGGGCATGCTTATTTAGGATCAAATCAATGCAACAGGTCAGCACCTCAAGAGTAAATGTCAGTTGGGTTTTCATAGCCGATCATTGAATATCTCTACAGCTCCTGCTGTCTCTAGAGAGATGAAAACAGCACGTCTGGGACAGGTAGCACGTCCGGTGAACAGGTCAGGGTTCCATAGCCGCAGGCAGAACAGTTGAAACTGGAGCAGCAGCATGGCAAGGTGGACTGGGGATGGCAAGGAGTCATCAAGCCAGGTAGTCCTGAGGCATGGTCCTAGGGCTCAGGTCCTCCGAGAGAAAGAAAGAAAGAAAGAAAGAAAGAAAGAAAGAAAGAAAGAAAGAAAGAAAGAAAGAGGAAGAGAATTAGAGTTAGAGAGAGCATACTTAAATTCACACAGGACACCTGATAAGACAGGAGAAATACTCCAGATACAACAGACTGGCCCTAGCCCCCCGACACATAAACTACTACAGCATAAACACTGGAGGCTGAGACAGGAGGGGTCGGGAGACACTGTGGCCCCATCTGACGATACCCCCGGACAAGGCCAGGATATAACCCCACCCACTTTGCCAAAGCACAGCCCCCACACCAACTTACGACAGACCCGACACCAACTTACCACCAATTTACCATCTTGAGGCCAGGCCGAGTATAGTCCACAAAGATCTCCGCCACGGCACAACCCAAGGGGGGGGCGCCAACCCAGACAGGAAGATCACGTCAGTAACTCAACCCACTCAAGTGACGCACCCCTCTAAGGGACGGCATGGAAGAGCACCAGTAAGCTAGTGACTCAGTCCCTGTAATAGGGTTAGAGGCAGAGAATCCAAGTGGAGAGAGGGGAACCGGCCAGGCAGAGACAGCAAGGGCAGTTCGTTGCTCCAGTGCCTTTCCATTCACCTTCACACTTCTGGGCCAGACTACACTCAATCATAGGACCTACTGAAGAGATGAAGACTTAAAGGTTGAAACTGAGTCTGCGTCTCTCACATGGGTAGGCAGACCATTCCATAAAAATGGAGCTCTATAGGAGAAAGCCCTGCCTCTAGCTGTTTGCTTAGAAATTCTAGGGACAGTTAGGAGGCCTGCGTCTTATGACTGTAGTGTACGTGTAGGTATGGTGAGGAAGGTGAGGTGAGGAAGGCACTTTTGAAGAACAACCAGGCACCTTCTACTGACGGATGAGGTCAGTATCCTTCCAGGATACCAGAGCCAGATCGATTAGAAAGGCCTGCTCGCAGGAGCGTTTTAGGGAGCGTTTGACAGTGATGAGGGGTGGCCTGCTGAGATCCTGGTTGAAAACAGCTGAGGTGTATTTAGAGGGCAAGTTGGTCAGGATGATATCTATGAGGGTGCCCATGTTTATGGATTTGGGGATGTACCTGGTAGGTTCCTTGATAGCTTGTGTGAGATTGAGGGCATCTAGCTTAGATTGTAGGATGGCCGGGGTGTTAAGCATATCCCAGTTTAGGTCACCTAAAAGTACGACCTCTGACGATAGATGGGGGGCAATCAATTCACATGGGCATAGACTTGGATAGTAGGACAGAACTCTGCAGGCTATCTCTACAGTAGATTGCTACTCCTCCCCCTTTAGCAGCTCTATCTTGATGGAAAATGTTGTATTTGGGGATAGACATTTCAACATTTTTGGTGGCCTTCCTAAGCCAGGATTCAGACACGGCTAGGACATCAGGGTTGGCGGAGTATGCTAAAGCAGTGAATAAGGTAAACTTAGGGAGGAGGCTTCTGATGTTAACATGCATGAACCCAAGGCTTTTCCGGTTACAGAAGTCAACAAATGAGAGCCGCTTGGGGACACACAGGGCCTGGGTTAATCTCTACATCACCAGAGGAACAGAGGAGGAGTAGGATAAGGGTATGGCTAAAGGCTTTAAGAACTGGTTGTCTAGTGCGTTCGGAACAGAGAGTAAAAGGAGCAGACTTCAGGGCGTGGTAGGATAGATTCAGGGCATAATGCACAGACAAGGGCATGGTAGGGTGCAAGTACAGTGGAGGTAAACCTAGGCATGGAATGACGATGAGAGAGGCTGCATCTCTGGAAGCGCCAGTTAAGCTAGGTGCGATCTCCGCATGTGTGGGGGTGGGGCAAGGGAGCTAACCGAGGCATGTAGAGAGGGACTAGGGGCTCCGCAGTAAAACAAAACAATGAGAGCTACCTTAAACAACAGTATACAAGGCATATTGACATTAGAGGGAGGCATAAAGCAATCACAGGTGTTGATTGGGAGGGCTAAGACAACAACGGGTAAACAGCTAAGACAACAACAACAGGTAAATGGCGATGAATGGGCAGAGATTGTCAGTTAGCTACATACAGGGCCTGAGTTCGAGGCTGGGGCCGGCAGATAAACAAAATAAAGTACCGTGTTAATGAACAGTCCAATAGGCATCAGCTGTGTAGCCGAGTGATCATAGGATCCAATTAGCAGCAATGGACAAAACAGGCTGGGCGAATGGGAGACACGGCACTTAGAGAGTTAGCGGGCTGGGGCTAGTAGCTGTGTCCTCACGACATCAACGACGCAGAGGTCGGTTGAGAGCACATCTGCCGAAATACGTCAGCAGACCAGTCGTGATGGATCGGCGGGGCTCCGTGTCGACAAAGGGTCTAGGCCAATTGGCAAGAGAGCTATTGTAGTTGGTGTACTTCATTTGCTAGCCGGGGGAATGGGCCTAGCTCGAGGCTAACTGTTGCTTGCTTCTGGACAAGGGTGTTAGTCATGATAGCCACTCGGTAGCAGCTAGCTAGCTGCGATGATCCCGTGTAATGGTCCAGAGCTTGCGGCGGGAATCCGGTGATATAGTGGGGGGGAAAAGCAGTCCAATATGCAAGGGGCTGATATTGCGCTGTGCAGACTGGCAGATATTATCCGGGCTATCCGGGCTAAAGTGGCTGGTGTCTGTGCTAAAGGTAAAGACTGCTAGCAGTAGCTAACAATGACTAAATAACTAGAACCCCCGCACATTACCTTGACTAACCCATACCCCCGCACATTGACTTGACTAACCCGTACCCCCGCACATTACCTTGACTAACCCGTACCCCCACACAGTACCCCCTGTTTATAGCCTTGTTATTGGTAATTTAATATGATTGCTTTTTATTTATTTTTTTACTTTAGTTTATTTGGAAAATATTTTCTTTACACTTTCTTGAGCTGCACTGTTGGTTAAGGGCTTGTAAGTAAACAATTCACGGTAAGGTCTACACTGTTGGTTAAGGGCTTGTAAGTAACCAATTCATTGTAAGGTCTACACTTGTTCTATTCGGCGCATGTGACAAATAACGTTTGATTTGATTTGATTTTGGTTAGCTATAGTAAAACAAAAACTAGCAAGCCATCAAAAGCATTAGCTAAAAAGATTTATTAGCGGGAGCTAACAATGACTAAATAACTAGAAGCTACGGAGAGCGTGATCACACAGTCGTCCGGAACAGCTGGTGCTCTCATGTATGCTTCAGTGTTGCTTGCCTTGAAGCGAAGCATAAAAGGCATTTAGCTCGTCTGTTAGGCTTGCGTCACTGGGCAGTTCGCGGCTGGGTTTCCCTCTGTAGTCCATAATAGTTGCCAGCCCTACCATATCTGATGTGTCAGAGCCAGTGTAGTAGGGTTCAATCTTAGTCCTCCTGTATTGACGCTTTGCCTGTTTGATGGTTCGTCTGAGGGCATAGCGGGATTTCTTATAAGCGTCCGGATTAGTGTCTCAATCCTTGAAAGCGGATGTTGCCTGTAATCCATGGCTTCTGGTTGGGATAAGTCACTGTGGGGACGACGTCGTCGATGCACTTATTGATGAAGCCGGTGACTGAGGTGGTATACTCCTCAATGCCATAGGATGAATCCCGGAACATATTTCAGTCTGTGCTAAAAAAACAGTCCTGTAGCGTAGCATCTACGTCATCTGACCACTTCTGTATTGAGCGAGTCACTGGTACTTCCTGCTTCAGTTTTTGCTTGTAAGCAGGAATCAGGACGATATAATTATGGTCAGATTTACCAAATGGAGGGCGAGGGAGAGCTTTGTACGCGTCTCTGTGTGTGGAGTAAAGGTGGTCTAGAGTTTTTTTTCTCCTTTGGTTGCACGTGTGACATGCTGGTAGAAATGAGCTAAAACGGATTTAAGTTTGCCTGCATTAAAGTCCCTGGCCACTAGGTGTGCCGCTTCTGGGTGGGCATTTTCTTGTTTGCTTATGGCTTTATACAGCTCATTGAGGTGGAAAATATACGGCTACGAATAATATAGATAAGAACTCTCTTGGTAGATCGTATTGGTCTACAGCTTATCATCTTTTCAAAGCCATTAAGGCAATTCTCAATAAAAAAGTATTTATAGGAAAGAGGGGAATTATTTTCCATTCGGTACTTGTTATTTGAAGTTATTTACCTAGCCCTATGTTATTTCCTCATCTCTTGTTGCTATGCTCTGTAACTAAAAGATGAGTGGATTATAAAATACTACAGAAATATATAACACCACCAACAATTCAATTCTAATGTGTTTTGATGTATTTTCTCTCCAACCCTCTCCCTCTCTTTCACCCCCTTCCTCTCTCCGCATCTCTCTATCTCTTTCCCTCTCTCTATCGCCCCCCACCCCCCTCTCTCTCCCTCTCCATCCTCTCTCTCTCCTCTCCTCAGTCTCCAAGGTCAGGCGAAGGTTGTGGGGAGGTCGGGGGCCGGGGCCCCCAGGGTAGTGGCCCTGTCTCTGACGGCTCATCTGCCTCAAAGACTAGAACCGCCAGGCCCCAGGTCAGGGTACGTATGATGAGCACAACCACACGCACACACACACTCTCACACGCCCATGCTTGCATGCTTGCCCACATAGACACACACACACAGTAACGGACCCCCTTGGGCTGTGTACTCTACCTGGGAAAATGGCTAAAGGGGTTTCTCCCTGTCATCGTAGCGTTGCATTGCAAACAACACATTTTCCACCTCATTCCATTCTGCAAGTAAGCACATTTAAAAGAAGATTTGCCATTCATTCAAAAGGTGAACTAGTACTCTATTTCTTTTCACCCATCTCTGCACTAAATGTTCTATGATAGGACATAAAAGCGTATTTTTGGCATTCAGGACTCAAATGCCTCAGTCTAGTAGTCAGACAATGTTATGATTCAAATGACAGGAACTCTAATCTCCACGTGGTGGCACCTTTACCAGCAAATTGGTTTGAAAAGTAGCTATTATCTAACAAGGGATATATATATTGGCTGGGGTTAGCCGTTACAAAATGCCCTTTCCTCTCTCTCTTTCATGGCCTCATCAGAAAGTGTTGGAAGAATGAGATCCTTTGCTTGGCTAGTCAGTCATCCTCCTTTATGAAATACGTATTTCACAAAGATGAAGAATACATCAATGACTTCACAGTTTCATTCCATTCCCTTCTGGGAGTCTCTGAGCAAGTTCACATGTACACACAGTACGCATTTAACCTTACCCACGATTATTTTAATACAGTATATATTTATTTTCCACATTCAGCCTTACTCAACTAGAAGTCAGTCACCACAAAGGCAACTCACCTCAGAACTATATATATTCATGGCTTTGTATCCCCCCGTGGTATGAACAAACTGTACTGAAGGGAGAGTTGCATTTAGTGATGTAGTGATGTCATCCCCAAATAGGCACCCCTGGGGCTAAACACTCTGCTGTCTCCCATCTGTGAGTCCCCCCCTCTCCCCCGCTGTCCCCATGCTGTCCCATGCCAGCCCTCAAGGCAGGACACGTGAGCCCCAGCCAAGCCCCGGTAGTCTGTACACACAGACACTCACACACTGGTGCCGAGGGTGAGCCAGTCATGTCCCCATGCGAGTCCCAGCCTCAGAGAGCACAGAAAGCTACACACAGTAGTCAGATACACAGCTGTATCTGACCCCCGTAGCACCGCCTCGTCTGGCCCACTTGATCAGCCCTGCTGCACGCCATAACACTATAGAAGGGGAAAATGTTCAATAAGGCCAATGATGAATACAGACTACAAAGCACTGCTAGATGAATCAGTGGTCTGTGGTTTAGAGACTAATGTAACTAGTAGTTTTGTTGTCTATACTGCAGAGGTATTGTGTCACAGCGTTGTTTGTTGAAATACTGCATGTACATTGAGGACAAACGTTTCAAATACTCACCCTTCATATTGTGTTTTTGAGAATATGTGACGTTGGATTGTAAACATCACTGGCAGTGTTTGTGTGAGCTGGTCACTACAAAATTAGGGGGAATTTTTGAAAGGTTAAAATAGGTATAGAACAGTAGTGTTATGATAACTGACATTGGAATGGATTGCTGTGTTCTTTTGTTTACAGAGACAATCAGGGAGTGTTTCCACAGCCACCTCCAAAACCCCTCTGTGAAGAGGAGTGAAGTGCCCTTGTGCAGTGTCCATCCTGGTGGTCTGTGGCTTGGGCTGGGCTCTCTCCCCTGGTCCCCCTGTTCCCCTGGTGCATGGCTCTGTCCAGACTGCTCTCCAGCTTCCTCCTCTTCCTCCTGGCTGCTGTAACGCTGACCCCTGACCTTTTACCCCCGCCGTCCTTTGCTCCTCCAATCCTGTCCCAGACTGGAACTGAGCTACCTCACTGCTCTGCCGACCACCATGCAAACCCCACGTCCATTTCTCACCACACACACACGCGCACGCACGCACGCACACACACACACACACACACACACACACACACACACACTTATTCCGCCAGTTTGCATGGCATTTCTCACTATCTCATCCGGTACTGTACAACCAGCTGCAGATGTTATAAGCCCAGGGCACAAGTTTTCCTTGTTTGCTGCATCAGAACAAAGTAGGGTCAAATTTGAAGAGGACACATGGGGTGGAGGAATCCTATGAGAACAGCACTGCTGAGAGTTCCACAGAGTTCAGAGACTTCCAGCCCCATGACAACGTGTGTTAAGAAAGAGAGAGAAGAGAGTGATTGTGTTGTCACTCAACTGATGAAGGAAATGGAAGTTGGACCGATGTCAAAATGAAAGGCAAAAGCAAGTAGATCTATCTATGCAACACGGCCCAGGTTGGAAACAGCTGAACAGTGTTGTGTAGTATAAGATTGATGACGACTGTTGACTTAAATTCAGTATCTATCTACCATTTCCTTTTTTAAAAATTCCTAAGACATAGAGGAACGGTACGAGGGAAGGTTTTAAACGTAAAAAATGTGTGCCTTGCTATTGTTGTTTCTTATACCTTTTGTTAAAACACTGCTTACCCAGTTAGGTGTTCAAAAGATGAAAGAGAAAGAAAAAAAGGACAACCGGCAAGGTTGAAACAGGCATCTGTTTCTATGTATACGATCTCCGACCTTGACGTATAATGATGGTGTACATGCTTTGTGTTTAGTGTAAAACTGTACGCGTTCTGTGATGTGGAATATTATGGGCCTTAAAGTGCTAGACTGCATGGTTAATAAATATACAAACATGTTGAGAAATAAACGTTATTCATTGGAAACCATTGGATTTACATGCCTGTTCTGTATGTGATTCACCTTAAACGTGTACAAGCATCTTTCAGCGTTGATCATTTCTCCTCTTCACACTATAAACGCAAAAGTGGAACATTAAATGAGAAATAAGGAAGATGTGTCTGGGTCTAGGCCATCATTGGGGATCCGAGGAGTGATTGACAAGCAGGTGATTGACAAGACTGATTGAGGTTATGTGAAAACAGATGTTTAGGGATGTCATTGAATGTTAACTACAAAGAAAACTACATAAAGTGTTGCCAGCATCCTAAATGGAACCCTATACCCTATATAGTGCACTACCTTTGACCAGAGCCCTATGGGGCCTGGTCAAAAGTAGTGTACTATAGGGAATATGGACACACTGTATGTTAGCAAGCGTATAGGCATTACATTGACCACGGTGCGAGTGTAGCCTGCAACGCAGACACAGACATTAGCATAAGTAATTGGTTGTTTACAGGAGGTGTTGATGATCCTGAAGACGATAGGACAGGATAAATTTTCCTCTGGGCCCATCAGCCAATCAGCTGCGGAGGTACATCCCCGACGAGGTTACACACACACACACACACACACACACACACACACACACTGCTCAACAACCAATCAACTTTTCCCTGATTGCTTATACTAGCCTTGATGACAAACCCTTTGCTGTAATCGTCTATTTGGTCTCATGGAAGATGCTAGTTTGGTGATGAGTGTGTTCTTACATCAGATCATATCAGACAGAAAAAGGGAACAGTATTCATTGTTTATAAAAAATGACTATGTATGTGAATATTACGTAAAACAACCGTTTCCTCAGCCATCAGTTGCCATGTTACAGGCTCTTGATCTAGCAAAGTGCAGAATACAGATTAAAAACACTGCATGTTATATCACATTATGAGGTATTTGATTACGGTTGCTTGTACTTCTAACTTATTAATAGGATAGTTGCCAAACAGTTTTTTATTCTCATTGTTGCTGAAGGGTTTAGACTTGACTGATAGGATTAATAAATTAGAATGGAAATGCATTCCTACACTGTCCTCAAAGAAACATAATGTGGCAGAAAAAAAGAAAAGAAATGTGCCTTTTTGCAATTATCAAGATATTTTTGTAAGAAATGGAAATAACTTTAAAGGGAATAAAGGTCATGTGTATCGAACCATTGTGGCTTTGCAATTACCACCAGTCAAAATGTTGATTTGGGGTCTTTGCTTTAGCATGGATGGCAAAATGAATAAGATGGCTGGCTACTCTTTGTTGAAAAGATCACACATGATTACGCCACATCAAAAAGACAAGAAGGGAAATCATTTTTCTGTGTAGAAAGTTAGGAAAGGGAGGGATGAAAGAGTCCTGTTATTTAAATGTCACAAACTTGGGGGAATATTTCGGGGCGTGGTTGTACTGTGCGTCAACTTTTTTCTCTAATGAACTTAGGATAGTAATGAGTCAAGGCAAAGGTTTTACATTGCAGTCTGATGTAAAACATTCAAGTATTTTAGTAGCATTCCATAAGTATCCGTCATCGCTGATGGCCTTGTGTGCTTTTGAGAGCTTTCACGGTCTTCCGTTCATTTCCAGAGATGGATAGAATCATTTCCTCATCATCAAAATGCCAATGTACTTTAATCTGGAAAAGGAAAAGAAAATGGGGGTACGAATTGAAAACAGATTCGCTTAGCCTGTGTGCTGCATTATAGGCGTATGTATAGCGAGGCTATTAGAGACTCCCACGTTGTTCACTATGACAATCAATGTGAGCGATGACAAGCCTATACATTGGCAAAATAACCAAATGTGCCATGTGAAAGTCATATGCTGAACAAAAAGTTTAACAATTGGAAAAGAGCTGTGAAAAGAATGTTAAAGTGGGCAAAACAAAAGACAACCAGGTGTGAGTTGATCATTGTGGTATGCAGTGGCAGACATCAGCTGTGTGTGTGTGTGTGTGTGTGTGTGTGTGTGTGTGTGTGTGTGTGTGTGTGTGTGTGTGTGTGTGTGTGTGTGTGTGTGTGTGTGTGTGTGTGTGTGTGTGCGCGATGACAGGGGTGCTGGCCCCATCAGTGGACTAGGGATTGTGCTGAGTGTGTTCATGTAATTTGAGAGGTTTAGGTGATTGCATTTCAGACATGTCATCAAACCGCATTAAGAAACAATTTGATATGGAATCACATAGGAGTCTGAAAGGGCAGTGCAGGAGCTTATAATCGAGGATAAATAAAAGCAAGGATGTCATCTCCACTTGGACATTCCGATCAATCATTAGCATATTGAAAGTATTTTTTTCCTGAATGTCCCATCTGTAATTCCTCACAACAGTTAATTTATCATTTCTCTTGAGCCAAGAGTCATCTTCAAAACACAGGGAAGCAATATTTCAGATTACATTAGGGTGGTTGAGTAAAATGTGAGTGTTTTCCTTGCCCTATGCCTCCCTGGCTTTTAAAATTCACAAGCTAACCTATCCATCAGATTGGACAATGGAAATTAAGTGATTAAAGTAAGAATACGATCAAAGGTGATCTTTCACCACAAAAAAATGACCCTTACTTTACAGTAAACATGGGACGGTTGCTTAAACAGAGATTAAGCCTAGTCCTGGACTAAAAAGCTATTTCAATTGAGAATCTCCATTGAGAATGCTGTTTAGTCCTGGACTAGGCGTAATCTGTGTCTGGGAAACCGGCCCTAAATGAGTTTTAAAAACGGTGATATTAAAACCATACTGTCTATGCAACTACAGGTGTGTGATCTTAATTTGATCACTTTTGTTGCTGAGAATTTTCCTACACTGCTGGAAATGCAGATGAGCTTCATGATTTACATAAATTCCCTGAAAACCAACACTAATACACAGTTATATTAACAACATTGCACTTTTCAGGTAGCCTACTTTTGGACAGCTACAGTAATAGCCTAACCACCGATCAAGCAATATTATGGACTAATCGTTCAAATAATGTTGCTGAAGGTTTATTTTGCTGTGACAATATAGATCAAATTAAGATCCTACATCTGTATTGTCCTTTAAATCCCATTTTGAATTTGGATTTCCCATTAACACATATCTCAGGCCAGAACCCAAACAGTGCTTTATCCTCTCTAAGACATTACAAAACAAGTCACATCCCAGACAAAAGAGAAAAATGTATGAATCACCTATAAGACTTGGATCTTTGGTAGTCACAAAAGAAAGATGAAATTAGGATTCTGAGAAGCGGCTTCAATTATCCACTTCTGATGCAAGAAGGAATGATGACCTCTGGAATCACAGTGTTATCATATGGAAGGCTAACACTCATTCTCAACCAGACATTCTAAAACAGTGTTATCACATAGAGACAGCTCACTCTCTCATTCTGGAGGAGACATGTTAAAACACTGCAAAGTTCCGATAAGGCAAATGACTCACAACGACTTGTAGAATTGCATGGTATGATAGCATGTCCTCCAAAATGTGTCCTTCCTTAGCTTCATCCAACATGGATCTTGTGGGATTGTTATCATGAGTCAGTCACTCTTTTATGAAAAGAGAGGAGAACAAAAACAAGCAGAATGGAATAAGTTGAATAGGTGTTAGTGATGGACGTTAGCTCTGACCTCTGCAGACTCTGTGTTGTGTTCTGTTTGAGGTTGGCAATATGTGATGGAGAGAGGTTGAGCTAGCCAACAGCAGGGCTTTGACAGTATTTATCCATCCTCACATTATTAAGCTAATTGGTCAATATGGTACTGGGAAAAAATGTCAATTACTTGGTCACTGGTCCTTGGTAAAGAGATTGCTTCCTTGTCCTTAATAGCCTATACCTACCAAAGTATGTTGCCCCCCCCCTAAAGGGGAATGATTAAACTTGATTTTAATGTTTCTAGGGAGAGCAAGAATCATTCTGATTGAGAAACGTGTTACGTCCTCTGAAATCAGATGCAGGATTGTCCTTAAATGAATACTATTCAATTAAGCTCCGTTAAAAAGCACAACTGCCTTTGCTACACTGCTCTATTGGCTGTAAGGTACCTCGTTACTTCAAGTGCCCATGCAGAATGAAGTGCCTGGCCCTAGTTGTATACAACATACCATTGATTATCATTATTTTCTAAGAGCGAGAAAGAGAAGGGTGGAAGGAAAGAGAGAGGAGAGAGAGAGAGAGAGAGAGAGAGAGAGAGAGAGAGAGAGAGAGAGAGAGAGAGAGAGAGAGAGAGAACCACTATACCTGAAATGTCATGTGGGAGAAGAGGAGCAGTTGCAGCTGCCCCCAATCTGTCTCATGTACTTTAGCAAAGAACTGTAGACAAATAAATGCAATACAGAGCCCTCCAAATAACTGAGCAGGTAAACAGCAGCAGAGACTGTTCATCTAATTGTATCAGGAGCCTGCAATGTCGGTTTAAAGCCTCCAGTGCAATTCATTTGATTTCATTACAGGGAAAATACAGCAAAAAGAGGCTACCATTTTCTGGACCTCATTCTTAGAGCAGTTTTATTAGACATGGTTAGAGAAGCGATCCAATTTGAAGTCTCAGGTGAAGAGCTTTGATTGTTTTTTTATTGGGGTTTAATCATCTGGATTGGTTTATGTTTAGAGGATTATTTAATTGCATAAGAGTCTGCAGTTCTTCTCCTCAACTTTCATTATCTAAAGGTGTCATTTTATAGACCAAACATGTATCTGTGTAAAAAAAAAAAGGACAGAATGCTCCTACTTTAAAGATTAGAATAGTTTTTTCAAAACCTTCATTAGGCAACCTTGGGTGGGGGCCACAGAAAATCTGAACTTATCATGAGGGGCCGCAGTGGCTCACGGGTCTGCATACCCACATCCATACCCACACATGCAGTCAGAGCCGGCTCTAGCCTTTTGGAGGCCCTAAGCGGCATTTAGTTGGGGGGCCTCCGCCACCATGTAAGAAAAACATTTAAGCACCATGATTACTACAAGTTTAAATAGCTGTCCGCTAGACTAATTTACCAATCTAAAGTGTTTTTGCTGACATGGGATAATTGAGTGACTGTCAGTGACTGACGTATCAAGAGAAAAATTGTTGATGTACCACCAAAAAATTGCAACATGTGTATTCTACTATTCTAACTCTCAACAGAAAATTGAGACCCTGACTGAGATCCTAAAACATGGATACATTTTGGGGGGGAATTGATCCTCGGGAGTCGGGGTAGTGGCCTGTCCCCGATTAACATGGTATTAACATGGTATACATATGTTTATTAACTATGCACAAGCTTCTGCCCTTCTGAGGGGAGAACATTATGCTATAGAATGTATCATGTGTTATGGTAAATTTGAGTTGGTGTCCTCTGCAAGCATTAAGTTCAAGCAAACATATAGGCTTAAATGTAAAATCTTTAAAATAAAGTGATGTTTTCATAGGGAACTTGTCTGTATAAAATTATGAAGTACTACTCTTCATCTGTTTTACCTGTTCTTTGTCTAATTGTATCTAGTTTGTACTGGCTGTACTGTATATGTCAAACACTTGCACTGTCTTGGTGTGAAATGGCTTGGTGGTATGTTAATTTGTGCTTTACCCGCGTAATGAATGGTTATAGTTTCAGCGGAATCGAATTTACCCATCTCCCGGGCTGCAATGGGTTACCGCTGCTGCAGCATCCTTTGCGCGTTCCTGTCATGGTCTTTGATTGGCTGGAATGGGGCGGCGCGCTCAGGCATCGCTTGCGCGAGGCATCAGCAGCTGCTGAGGCCAAGTTCATCAGCTCACACGCGCTAGGAATGGCATTGCTGCACACTACCAGATCACACAACAACACAGTCTATGGGAAAATTCACACAGACAGCAACACGCTTATTTACAAATTATCCGATGCACATTAGGGCATAGCAAGTTGAGGAAACCTGTACCGGAGACACCTCACAAAAACAACAGCACATACAGATAGATAGAGCACCAGTCAGTCAAGAGGAGAGGGGGGTTCAGTCCTTCAAAGAAAGATAAGAAAATATCACACTTCAATTGTTGGAGAAAAACTGAACGCGTCAGCGTTATTTGGAAGTTTTTTTGAGCGATTTTTTTTGCATACTGGCCTATCATCACATCTCGGCATCCTTACAAATAGCATCGGTCCACTTTGGAAGTGACGAGTGTGCCAACAATAGTGGTAGGGCATAAGATACTTTTTTGCAATCCTCTCATTCTAATCTAGGTTTAACGATTTGGTCAGCGAACTATTGCTAACTTTTGTTGTGTCTATGGTGTAAGTCTAACACGTAATCAAATTCAAAACGTTAACTTGCATTGTTTTGTTCGTAATAATAACAATTGGATTGGAATTTTGGAAAAAGATGCTGTGCGCACCGAGAATGGAAACAGGTCCGCGATTGTGGCTTTAAGCCCTTTATTTTTCTAATATCTTAACAACCAGTATTCAATTGGATTATTTTACAGAGATAAAACTTCAGTACATTCAAAATAACCTTATTGGTGAGCTTTTTATTGGTGAGCTTCGGTTCCCGAAGAAGCGCCTGTCAATTTGTTCTCCTGTTAACTTTGTAGGTAGCCTAAAACTTCCTGACCGGCTGTCACTTCTTATATTTCAACTTCTAGATCACCAGATATCAATAACTCTAATCAATGTTTCAATTTTACATATAGGAAATGCTAAACCGAATGGATACATCTAATTGCTGAATAGATCAGAAATATAAGGCTTGACTTTTCAACATTTTACGCTAGAATTACGCGTGATAGTTGCAGTAGCCTATTTGGCAAAACATCATTAACATTTTGTCATGATATCTAGATAAAGATAAATAACAATAATAATTTATCTTTCCACGGTCTCCAACCTACACATCCCTGCGTAGAGGACGCGTTTCCTGCCCCGCACACCACCGGCATCAATGTCATTGCTAACCTCCTGAAAGCTGCAGTTGTCTCGTCGCTGATACAGAGAGAAATCCAGACATAGAATGGCCGATGAGCTGGTGACCATCACTCATGGGATTGTGGTGTGACTTGTTCGGCTGGAGGGAAGACTGCTGATATTCTTTGAAAAATCTTCATAGACTCAGTGCGTGTTCAATCTACCAGAGCAGGGATGATCAGGATCTTCCCGGATTTCAGCGTTCAGGTGACGGCGGCAGGTGGAGGAGCCGGGGGAATGCCATCAGGTCCTGCGGTGGGGAGAATCCCCGGTACCACTAACGGGAACCCGCAGAACGTCCAGGGGATCACGTCCTATCAACAAAGGTATGTTGACCTGACCACTGGGGAAATGTCTTTTGTATTGTTTTATTTCACAAATTCTTTAATTCAGACACGGGCACAATACTAATCTTATGGATATGTTATAAGTCACTGAACAGTTTGGGTTGTTTTAATGGTCATGGGCAGGCCTACCACGTTTATAACATAAGGCATTATCAAGTTTCACACCTATGCAATATAGGCCACATGGATAACAGCAATAGTTCAATTGGCTACAACCTGCAAATGTAGTAAGTCTCTTTACATGAAGTTGCATGTTCAATGTCATGCATAAAACAACACTTGGCTTGACGATCAACTTATTCTGAAATATTTAAACTAGGCTATCCATGAGACCTTTATTAAGACAACGATCATGAAAATGCCCATATTCTGAGCAATCATTCAATAGACTATTTTACAATCAATAATTAGGGTAATATATAGCCTACACTGAATGCTTTACATGCTACTTAATCGTGTAGGGCTGTAAACACATATCAAAGGTAATTAAGGTAGGTATATGTTATATAGGCCTATGCTAGTTTCTCAGAACATACCAAAACCACAACAGAGTGTAAATATAGAGACTTAATGGCTGGCAAAAGTTACCACATTGACATTACAGGCCTGAATTAGAAACTATGGTATTCATGATTAAAAGCTTTTGCAACCCACAGTTAAAATCACAAGTGATTTAGAATGACTCATTATATTTTATTAAACATGTTGGGCAGCTTATATTGTTTCAAGTAAAACAAATAGGCCTATAGATTAGCCTATAGCTACAGGCCACATCAGCTGTCTGAAAGAGAACATTTGAATGGCAAACAATGACATGCTAACCTGTTCAAATATACATTTTTCAAGAAATTGGCTGAGACCAATAATCCATGGCGCTTTTTCTAAAGCAATTACAATTCTTTGATTATATTTTAGCCAATATAAGAAAATAGCTTGTATAGGCTATATTTTCAAAACAACCATTTTGGTATGGTTAGCTGTATTACAGATGAAATCTGAAAGAGCAGAGATTTTTTTTTTAAACTAAAAAAACTATAAAAGTATATAACAAAACAAGAAAAAGTTAACACAATTAAAATCCACACTTTGTCTATATTTGCAATGCTACATCAGGACGTTTTGGGTTAATTCTAGGCCTTTTACCCTATATTACCTCCCTGAAGTTTTTATTTGGCATCTGGTAAACACATTTTACAAACAAATAAAGTTGCACAATAATTTAGAGCATATGACCGGTCAGTGACCTTGACCAGTCATTGATTGAAGACTAGTTTTCAACTCCATCATTCTTGTTTATCTGATGTGACACTCAAATGATAATTCATTTAAATGCAAATGCTTTAACAATTAGGCTAATGCATGGGTGATTCATAGGCTATGTTATATTACACTAAAATAGCTTGCTTTTTAGATCAGACTACAAAAGTTAATCACAGCCAGATAAATGAAATAATAGGCCTACTTAAAACAGAGATACAACCGTATGTAGGTGGATATATTTTTATTTAAATTATGAATCTTGATGTTGTTAGTGATATATAGTCACGTCCAATATCTGCAAAAAACTATTAAGATGATCAGAAACAGTTCATTTAGTGAGAAAACGTCATAATGCAAAAATGTATAGATACTTCCAATTGCAGAACAAAAAACAATTCCAAGGGAATTTGCGTATTGCAACCTGTATAACGCAAAAAAAACTGTTTCCAACTACAACTGAGTGGCGTTGTTGCGCCGGCTGGAGAGAAGATGTGTCCCTTTTCACATAGAGCGAGCCAGGAAAAGCTGTAAAATGCACAGACAAACAGACTCAGAAAAATCCTTTACGAAGCAACGAAGACAAGAGGCTCTTGCGGAAAAATGTAAAGATAGGCTACGATGTTCCCGTTTATAGTGTAGCAATTCCACTGTTACAACCCGAGCTCCATATATCAGGAGAGCAGCTGGATTTGAGAAGCATCCCCCGGTTTCCACTCACTTTTCTTGGCATGCCTTTGGAGCTCGATCTCGGTTTTTTTTGCTCCGTTTTTCACGCTCATGAACGCCAATACACGGAGACAGGGGCACGGCTGGTCCACATCAGCGCTATGGCTTTATTTAAATACACCTAGTCTACATGACGCATTGCTGTCAGACGGCACGGCTTTATGTCAAAATAAATCTGAAGAAAAAAAAGTAAGAAATCAAATAATTGCAGGAAGATGGCGCCCACCAAACCTAGCATTCAGCAAGACCCTACAAGAAGAGAACGGTAACGCTTGGATTGTTCTTTTTCTATATGAAAACGTTGACGCTTATGACTAGATGCTATGCAATTTTGAGTGGAGATGTCAGAAGTTTCGATGTTGCCCTTTTCAGCAGGAGTGCATCTGATAATTGGGGACCTTGGCGTTCGGGTAACAGGTATAGACTGAGAAGGCGTATGTTATAGGCGACTACAGAACAGCTAGTGCTGGCCAGCAATGCAGGCACTTTCGCATTGTTTATGTGCTAAGCAAGGTTGTTAACTGTCGTAAACATATTCATTCATCGATGACAATGCCGCTGTTTGTTTCTGTGTAGATGGAAAAGCTGCTTGGTAGGCCAGGCTGTGCTGTTCTGTGTGCGGTAGTGGTGATTCTCTGCATGCTGTTTTGCAGCGGAACCTCAGTCAGTCTGAAGCTTATGTGAGAGCGAAATTAGCATACACCAGCAACCAGCTGTTGAGGAACTTTAAATGTAGCACATGGATTACTCTGTGTTGTCAGATCAGAAATCACCCTCTGGTAATGGTTCTAGTAGACTTGTAGTTAAGGACAACACTGTGGCTGTGACAGTCAAATTGTATTATAGCTCATTTGCATGTTTTGAAAAACAAGCAGGTGATTAGATTGAAATGAATAATGGTATGTTACTATCTGTAGTTTAAAGTGGCTCTTGAAGGCAGCAATGAGTTGTATTTTCACAAATAATATAAACATTAATTAGGATATAGCCCCCCCACCACCACCACCACTACATGAACAAGTTAGAAATAGGCTTTAGTTTATTACAAACACTGACAATTTCATAGCAGACAGTTTTAATCCATTCAGAAAGTATTAATCGCCCTGACTTATTCCACATTTTGTTGTGTTACGGCCTGAATATAAAATGGATTTAAAAAATAATAAAAAATCACCATCTACACACAATATCCCGTTAAGGACAAAGTGAAAACATGCATTTATAAATTTAAGCAAATTTAATGAAAATGAAATACTAAAATATCTCATTTACTTAAGTATTCACACCACTGAGTCAATACATGTTAGAATCACCTGCATTCAGCGATGACAGCTGTGAGTCTTTCTGGGTAAGTCTCTAAGAGCTTTGCACACCTGGGTTGTACAATATTTGCACATTATTCTTTTTAAAATTCTTGAAGTTCTATCAAGTTGGTTGTTGATCATTGTTAGATAGCCATTTTCAAGTCTTGCCATAGATTTTCAAGTCGATTTAAGTCAAAACTGTAACTAGGCCTCTCAGGAACATTCAACGTCGTCTTGGTAAGCAACCCCAGTGTATATTTGGCCTTGTGTTGTAGGTTATTGTCCTGCTGAAAAGGGAATTTGTCTCCCAGTGTCTGTTGCAAAGCAGATTGAACCAGGTTCTCCTCTGGAATTTTGCCTGTGCTTAGCTATATTATGTTTCTTTTCATCCTAAAAAACTCCCTAGTCCTTGCCAATGACAAGCTACCCATAACATGATCCAGCCACCACCATGCTTGAAAATATGATGAGTGGTAGTCAGTGATACATAACACTTTGTATTCCGGATTTAAAGTGAATTTCTTAGCTAAATGTTTAAATGTTTTTCACTTTAGTGCCTTATTGCAAACAGGATGCATGTTTTGAAATATTGTTATTATTTACAGTCTTCCATCTTTTCACTGTCATTTAGGTTAGTACTGTGGAGTAACTACAATGTTGTTGATCCATCCTCAGTTTTTTCCTATCACAGCCATTAAACTCTGTCATTTAGGTTAGTACTGTGGAGTAACTACAATGTTGTTGATCCATCCTCAGTTTTTTCCTATCACAGCCATTCTTTCAAAAAACAAAATAGTTATAGACTCAAGACATTTCAACTTTTCCTTTGTAATTAAAATGACTTTTTTTGGTACATTATTTCACTTTGACATCATGGGGTATTGTGTGTAGGCTAGTGACACAAAATCTAAATTGTATCAACTTTAAATTCAGGCTGTAACACAACAAAATGTGGAAAAAGTAAAGGGGTGTGAATACTTTTCTGAAGGTGCTTGTGTGTTAGTGAATACACTGCGGGTGCTTTTATTGAACTGAACCAAGGGGTTACAATGTATCAATGTTTGCCGGGGTGTAACTTGTTAGGACACATTGTATCTAACACATGATTGTGATGCATTTTAAAGATACATTGCTGTAAATTCTTCTCTAAAAGGAAAAGAAGGTTAGCTGTCATTCAAGAACTATAAGCTTAAGCAGGTACATTTTTATGGGTATGTGAGGAAAAGCAAATATAGCGAAAACTTGAGATGGACCATTATTGTCAATAGGCCTACTTGCTATTGTGAATTACTATTATTCTATACACATATTGTTAATAACCCTAATTAAACATGTATTATCTTCCTGGTCTGAGTGCACCCTGCTATTTCACTAATTCACCATTTCATTCAGTACATTTACAATTGCAGCAGCAGCATCCAGCCAGCAGCAGCAGGGAATGTTTATGCTAAGTCAGTCTCTAGTAATCTCTCTGGCAGGAGCATATTTGTGTGCCATTCTGGGCTATATCTGAGAGATAGGAATCTTGAAGATGGAATTAATTTTGAGGGGGGAAACTTCATAGCCTGTGCATGAGTGCTTTCTTTATCACCTGTCTCCTATTGCCAGTCTGCAGAGGTAAATCAGACTCTGATCTGTTATTCTGCTCCACTTGAGAGTTGAACTTAATAACACTTGGGCCTGAGAATTCTGATGAAGGACTAGGTGAATATATTTCATTTAATGCCTCTCTTAATAGCATCCTGATGTTTGCCAGAGTGTGTGTGGGTGGGTGGGGGGGGCTGTTTATAGTTGTTGCTGTCCTCAAGGTGGTGTAATCTGACTAATGCCATCCTGACTAGGGCAAACAACTCTGCTGGCTGGATTAAGTGTTAAAATTTAAAGAGAGAGAGAGAGAGAGAGAGAGAGAGAGAGAGAGAGAGAGAGAGAGAAACGGTGTTGGCTTGAGTTCACACAACAGAGTAACTAACCGCAAAGTTGGCATTCTTTCACAAACCATTTCCCTCCCTTTGGGCAAACAAAAGTGCTAAATTGTCCTATTTCCTATTCTGTTCACTTCAGAAGATTTATAAAACATAATTAAGAATGAGTATAACTATGATTGCTATAGTCTGGAGAATGGAGAGGGGAGCAATGTGATGGTGTAGTTGCTGTAGGCAAAGCATTCGGCTATGTTTAGTTGAAAATGATGCCACATTTTACTTTTATTTTGATGGAATAACAGAGGGAGCCAAGCATTTTTTTGCTAGTGGTCTCAAATATTAAAGCATTGCATTATTTTACCCTCTGCCTTTCAATGTCAAAATATGTCAATATTTGTAAGAACACACAAAGAAATGAAATTGTTTCAGTACATAATTATTGTTTACAATGATAGAGGTAGGCCTTACTGTAATTTTCACTTGTCATACACAACTTGAACCAGGCAGCAATGTACATATAGGTTTATTGTAAAACATGTTTCTACTCTTCTTTTAAACCATTTTCATGTCAACTGAAATAGTAGAAACATGTTAGATGAAATTGCCTTTTTTTGTGTGAGGGAGAGCGTTGTACCAAAGCAAATGTTCAAGGAAACAGTCATGCCAGAAATGAACACTAATGCGTTATTATCAGGAAACAATGTTTGTTATGGACCTTATTAAAAATATATCCCTTTCACATCACAGCCACAGCCATCCTTATTGGTTGTTTTCATAACGATGGCGATGGTGCACTAGATTGGGTGTGTTGCTGTAAAACCATGGTACAGAGAACACACTATCCAATCCTATCGATTGGATATTGAATAGTTAGAGAACAGAGGTGTATAACTCTGTTTATTTATCACAATTAGGATTGATTTCTGCTTTCTGGTGTGTGTCTCTTTCTGGCTGCACACATATGGTCCCCGGCACTGTTGATTACCGTTGTTCTCCCTCTTTCCTCTGTGTGTGTGTGTGTGTGTGTGTGTGTAACTGCATGGTTACTGTGAAGGTCAGAGTAGAGAGCGAGAGATGCGTAAAGAAGATGCATCCTGGGTAAAAAGGTGTAATGGTGCAGCCAACGGGTTGGAGCTGCTGCATTAAAGCACAGCAAGGCTTGTCTTACAGAGAGACGTGTGTTTTATTACTCACGTCATGACGCTGCTCACCACACACTACTTGATCGTACGTTTTTGCTGTTGTGTAGTTTCCAGGCGTGGCTGGTTGACTGACTGGCTGGCATTTGTATCATCTTTAGACTGTGTCATGTGTACTTTAAGTGGTAGTGGTGGGCTCATAGAGAAACACCTGTTATAGTGACCATGAGCCAGCAGGCCAAATTTCACATATTTGTCCACTTTGGGGTGGCAAAGTCTAATGATGATTTTCATTAAGGTTTATGTCTGTGGGTTATATTTTGGTATGATACCCACGTATCAGAGGTAGCTAAATGTGGTTAGCACTGCATTATATGTTATGATCCCTATGCGGTTAGTTCGGCCAACAGGATTGAGGTTATGACATTTCGTTTTGTATTATAAGGGAGCAATCTTCTCAAACTTAGGCAATTTGGTATGTTATTAACTTCATAATATAACACATATTAAGGTATGAAACAATTGGAATGATAATTACATCTCTTGGGGCCTACCTTGGGGAGGGGTCAAAGGTCATACATGTAAGCATTTTGGGTTATATCGAGCCAGAATGGACATTATTATTGTGATGTGCTCTGTTATCACATGGTACCCTAGATGACAACTGCACCAAATTTCACACAGAACAAGGTTAACCATTGGAAAAGTTGTTTTATTTCAGCGAAATTCAGTCACCATAGATTTAGTCTATATTCAGTCCCAGCAGCCTATTTTCAAGATGGCCGCCATTGATTTAGATGGGGAGGAACTGAATTTATTGAGCATGGCCATAACTGAATAAATCATTGGTGTAATAACACCAATAATGGCTTAAATTGTGTGTTTACAATCAGTAAAATCCAAAATGATGGCCCAGGTATGTCAGTTATATTTATTTAGGTAAATATTAGCAGAATAGGTCTGCTGATGGGGAAGCTTCTATGCATAGTCACTTTAATAACTCTACCTCCATGTATATATTACCTCAACTAACCGGTGCCCCCACACATTGACTTTGTACCAGTACCCCCCTGTATGTAGTGTTGCTATTGTTATTTTACTGCAGCTCTTTAATTACTTGTTACTTTTATTTCTTATTCTTATCTGTATTTTTTTTTAAACTGCATTGTTAGTTAGGGGCTCTTAAGTAAGCTGTAATACCTGTTGTATTCGGTGCATGTGACTAATACAATTTGATTTGATTTGATTTTTAAAAAATATTCAAAAAAAGAAGTCAGAATTGCAGATTTCTTTTGCCATTTCAAAAATATTCCATTGAAGCGCTTAGAAAATCTTTCAGAAACATTCACTGATGTCTATTGATTAAAACATTTTCCTGCATTCAAATGACTAGTGGCCTCATGGGTGGAATTTTAATCATTTTCAAAATTTCATAATTCATAAACCTATATTTTTTTAAACAGCCTGAAAATCTGGTGTTTCTATGTCAAGCGGTTTTTGTCTTCTGTGATGTATACAAAATGTAATATTGGGATGCAAACTCAAAATGTAATGCATTTCATCTCTATATCTGACATGGTACAGGTGTCTTCTCTTTTTAAGCCCAGAACCATGTGTGTGAGATGCATATTTGGGTTTCAAAGTAGATTTGTTTAAGACTACCAAGAAACAATCTGTGTGACCCTGATTTAGCCCACTGCAGTAAAAGGTTAAAATAATATGCAATATGATTCTATAAATTGTGTTAACATCAAGAAATGTGACGTGAAATCTGCCTAGTACATTGCACCCTATATAAAATCCCATAGGAATGCATTACATCCAGCAGAGGTACAGGTAACCCATTTTTGTAAAATTCCTTCATATTGAGTGTCCCAAATTTTACATAAAGCTAGTAAAAGTCTAAACAATGATGCATAGGTATTGCTGATTTAACTATAGGGTACACATTTTCCAATATGGCTGCCAACCAGCTCCATTGGTTTTAATTGGATTGGTCTGACATTGCCACAAATCTTCCAATAAAATGTGGAATATGCCTAATGATAATACAAAAATGACTATAGTTATGCAGATAACACAACTAATTTAGCCTGGTTTGCAAAATATATAGTCATATATATATATATAGTTATATATGGTGCACAGTTACACTATTTGTGTATTGTAGTATAGGGCCTACTGAAAAATGTATTGGTTAGTGGCTGTTGAGGGTTGTCGGGGGCACCAGCATTAATCCAGTTGCTAAAAGGCTAGATTTTTTCTAATTACCAATTGCAGAATTTTTATTACATTTGCCAACCATTCACTGAACTTATGGCTACAAAAGGAGGTAACATACAGTATTTCATTAAATAACTTAGAAGGTTGAAGGTTAGCGTGCACTTTTAAGATCATGATGACAGGTACAGAAGAGCTTTTAATCACCTTTGTGATTTGTCATTTGTCTTGACCTAAATCTTTGTGCTAACTTGCTGGGACAACTCAACAAATGACAGAGAACTCCTTTCATCTTAGCATTCTGAGCATTGCTAAACAGCAGACTATTATAGGTGAGAACTATAAAACCAATACGTTACCAGATTCGATCTCTTGGGCTTGTATTATTTCCCAGTATGACCAATTTCCCTAAAACAAATACAGGTAACTGCCAAACTGAAGGAAACACAGACACAAAGTGTCTTAATAAGGTGCTGAGGCACCACGAGCCAGAACAGATTCAATGCATCTTGGCATAGATTCTACAAGTGTCTGGAACTCGATTGGAGGCAACCGACACCATTCTTTCACGAGGAATTCCATCATTCGGTTGATGGTGGTTGAAAACGCTCGGGCGCCGCTCCAGAATCTCCCGTAAGTGTTCATTTGGGTTGAGATCTGGTGACTGAGACGGCCATGGCAGATGGTTTACATGGTTTTCATGCTCATCAAACCATTCAGTGACCACTGGTGCCTGTGGATTAGGGCATTGTCATCCTATGCGGGCATAGCCATGGTTGCCAAAATAAAGTGGACACATTTTCCCACTGGCCCATTAGACTATTAAGCACTATTCTCTCTGCTTATCTATGCCTAATACTATAACACCCATATGAATGAACTCAGTGATATTTATCCAACATAGCTATTCTTATACACATACAGTAAGTAGTTCGCTAATATAGCTCATACCCTGTTATTGCCCCCTGAAAATTCCATGACAAGGCACAGGCAGGCACACAGAAATTGTGTTGTGTATTTTAAGAGAATGGCTGTGCAATATCCACTCTCTCCCACCTCACTTCCCTATACTGGAGGGGATGCAATCACTACAGGTCTGCTGACGGGGCAGATTTTTCAGGTGCCTGTCCTTGAGCACAGTTCAATTACCAAGTACGATTGTTTAAATACAAGGTCTCTCTCTCTCTCTCGCTCTCTCTCTCTCTCTCTCTCTCTCGCTCCCTCTCGCTCTCTCTCCCTCTCGCTCTCTCTCTCTCTCTCTCTCTCTCTCTCTCTCTCTCTCTTGTCCTTTATCTATTTGTAAGAGCATGACTGTTCTGTTCTCCCTGCTGGTTTCCTTTGGGAAATAACCATTCTCTGTATTCATCACAATCACTGAGCAGCGGCTTGACTTACAATACTTAATGCCTTTGTTTGCACACCAAAGTCACGACTTTAAATAGTCACAGGTGACAAGGGAATTGCGAACAGAGCACAGGCACAGCGCACGTCTATCTTTTAATGTCCGTCCGCAGCAGAGAAGAGACCTGCGTTTAGTGTCTATTCTTCCAGACAGATGTTGAGCATGCTGATTCCCATCTGCTGTTTTAGTTCAGGTGCTCTGCTCTCTGCCAACGCGCCCTCTCACAATCTACCACTGTGTACCTACACACCTAACCTGCATCTCGCCGGACTGTAGTCGTGCCTTTTGCGTCCCTTTGATATTTTAAGTAGAAATTGTGCAACTGTTATATTCAGTAAAGTGCCCTTTAATATAGACCACATGTTGAATTCAATAAATCCAATTAAAAAAAATATGAATAAAGAATTTGCTGAACTGGTAATATGTAGCATTTTGACATGTCTCTCTGTGCATCCTGGGTGACTTACAGGATGATTTGAACCCACTTAACCCCAAAAAGTTTTCACCATAATTGTAACGCTAAGTTATTTTGTTGCTTTGACAAAGTCATTTCTAAACATGAGTATTTATTTCATGTGATAAGTGATAAGGTCATGTGATAAGGTCAACCCTGTTTATGGCTAATTTAAGATAAAATCGTCAACCCTGTTACGGCCCACTGTGTTACTTTATTTGCACTTACTAGGCATTTACTACAGTCATTTTTTATTTAACCTCTTGAGTTGGGAAAAGTCGTAAAAAAACCGTTTTGTGTATTCCTAAACAACCACAGGGGATAAGTACTAGAAAGCAAAAGGAAAAACAAATAATGAATTGCTAGCACTTATTTGGGTTTATACATGTTCTTTTAGCTCTTCTGGTGTTTTTTATAAAGTTGAACATGTTCTCTTTATGACAGAATGTTAAAATGAGGTGAAATCAAAGTTATTTTCACCAAGTTCGACATCTCAAAAGGCACCGAATTGGTGGAACGGACCAGTAGTCTACAACTGGGCAAATCTATTTCAAATTTTCTTCGGTCGGCAGTCTGCTACTGCGGCTTCTACTTCTTTCGCTCTGTCTTCATGTTCCTCGTTCCTTCTCTTCAACTGGGCCAGATTTGTAACTGACGCTTTGAATAATACGTCTCCATGCCATAACGTTGACCTGGTGGAGTAACTTACAGATATTAAGCCCCAATAATTTTGTCCTCTGATTGTCCCCGGCTCCTTGGCTCTGACCACAGGCACATGCAGGGCCCTCCTATATGATCAAGGGACTCTCTGTGAAATTGCGATTGATTATTCAGTTTAGTGCGAGAGCAGGAGGTAAAAACCCAACCAGATGAACTGCCCTAGCTCGGTCTGCTGGTACAATTCCAACAGCATGTTACAGACTTAGACCTGGAATAAATGGATTCCAACATGAAAATGCCGGGCAGCCTACTACCTTACAACACCTGTCTGTCATTCTCTTAACTGAATGGCATCCTGACTTTTGAAGTAGCAGTAACGTGTTACATGTTACAGACCTGGAGTAAATAGATTCCTACTATGTGGAAACGCCGGGTCAGCCTATCCAACCTGTCTGTCCATCCGTCCATGTGTCTGTCTGTCTGGGTTATATCTGTCCCTCTTTAAACTGAATGTCATACGTGCTTGCTTGTAGCAGTAACCCCTGGCCAACCTCACTCACAAAGGAGCTGTGGCTCTGTAGATATTCCTAGTAAAGCATTCCTTAAGGATGTTGTTATAGAGAGAAGGCCCCCGTGCTGGGCTTTACTTGGTGACATTTTGAAGTGGGAGTCCCCCGCTGATTGGAGTGCAATCTTGTTTAAAGGAATGTCATTTGAATCCAGGGTTCCAACACATACACAGTTCCACACAGAACACTACACGTGCACATGCTCTCAACTCTAAAGCCACAAAGAACTGATATGAAAACTAATTAAATATGACCAATACTTGGATAAGATAAGATAATGACACCTACATTTTTGCAGTCCTTGGAGTCCCTCTGCACCCAGCTCTGCAGATCCTTTTACCCAGAAGCTTTCCAATTCCCAGAATTACAACAAATGGCTGCCTCAGACGAGAGGCCATCTCAGTGGCAGATCTACCCGATCCAGTCACAAACTGAAACTTCCCCCCTACTCGGATTGACAGATACTACAACCGCCCTATGCCTTACTTTGTGAGACTGCTTAATGCTGCTTAACTGTAGTATTGTATACAACATCTCATATTTATGTATTTATTTGCTTACTTGCGTAGGTCTATGTATGCTGCAATTCAGCTTTTAGCTGAAAATGTTTACAATTCAAAATAAACCTTAAATATAATTTAATCACACTTTAAGATATACATTGAACATGTTTAGGCCTACACGGACAGAATTAATGCACATATTTAGAACGCGGCCCTCAGTGCCACGTCAATTTGCTTTAGTGCCCGATGCCACTGTTCATGGTTGTTGTCGGTGGACAATTTCCACTGATTGTTGTTCCATGTCATTTCAGTAAGTCATGACACCCACCATCTCAAATTGTTCTGAAATTGTTTCTATAGTTAGAAACAGATAAGATTAGCATTCCCGGAAGCATTATTTCGTTGAAATATAATTTTAATTTATAGGATTCATGTCATTTTCAATAATTATAGTACCTTACAACTTTTTACTAACAATGAGTAAGTCCAAAGAAGTGGTCAAAAGCCATCCACGGACCGCCCATTCCCCATGCCAATCCCACCCCAACAATGAGTATACCGTATCAGTTCTCTATGTTTGACATGTAGTATGGAGCTGCGGCTTTGAGTATTGTTTCTTCATCCTATGTAATGTCTTCTCAATGATTTTTTTTTTTTTTCGTTCAGAAAATGTGTTAACATTGTCACGCTTCACATGCAAATCATCTAAAAGTAACATAATTGAGTTACACAATACATTTTTAGATACTTTTAGATGATTTGGACATGAAGGGTGAAAATGCTCATATAGGTACCATTGACTTGCATTGGATTAGTGAAACAAATGCATTTGAAATAGGGGGCAGGTAAATAAAAAACAAAGCTTGGGTTGCTGTCATACCAGAGGGGTATCCTACGAAGCAAGCTCTACTCAGGGTTTCTAAAGCTAACTAGCTTCAGTTAGCGTCACATTCCAGCTCAGGCTTCGTCCGTACTACGATGGTGGATATTGCTCGTCCACATGCCACTAACTCTAGCAGGCTTGTAACTGTACATTCTTGTTGCACATAATTAGTCAAACGCCAAACTCTTCATTGAGACAACGCTGAAACATCGATCAATGGGCGAGTCAGTCCCACATTTTCATTGGTGCCGAAATCAAAATGAATGAAAAGTTATCTCGCAAATTCAGCAGGCTATGATATGACATTTAGAAGTGATGTCTTTATTTTATTACTTATCATTAATGCAGACTTTGATGTGCTTTGGTGTGATTATCGATGCACAACCACAAGCACCCTTTTCCCACTCCTATCGAGTCATACCAAAGTGTTACTGTCCATGAAGTTTAAAATGCATTCTGTCATTACTAAATGTGTAATGTGATATATTTTAACATGACTATTTTTTAACACACAAACATTTGATTAATAAAATATTTGATCAGTTCTCCTCAAATGAAGGGGATGATGATGTAATCTTTGCAAGAGGGAGGAAATCTGATTTAATTTGTCCTCAACTCAGTCATATCACTCAGGGTAAGTGGAGTTAGCCGTGAGTTAGCCTGCCCTGGAACAGGTTAGTTCTGAAGGATTCATAGAAATTTACCTGGCTAAAGGTGAGCCACTTTCATGTGTCCGGTTATCCCGAGTTGAACTCAGAGTTGACCAAAGTTATCAGAAAGCACAGCTCCACGGATAAATGATTAAACTGTATTAGTGATTGAAATACTTTGATGGCTCACAACTTCCTCCAGCTAAATCAAGACAAGACCGAGGTACTTATTGTTGGAGCCAAAGTACAGAGGGAGAATCTGGCCTCACAAAAACAAAATTCTGGCCTCACAAAAACACCAGGTACATTTTTTTTGTTATTTTAGAACTACTCAGAAACTATATTTATTTCAATATATATATATTTTTTTACAAGCATTTCGCTACACCCGCAATAACATCTGCTAAACACATATACAGTGGGACGAACAAGTATTTGATACACTGCCGATTTTGCAGGTTTTCCTACTTACAAAGCATGTAGAGGTCTGTAATTTTTATCATAGGTACACTTCAACTGTGAGAGACGGAATCTAAAACAAAAATCCAGAAAATCACATTGTATGATTTTTAAGTAATTAATGTGCATTTTATTGCATGACATAAGTATTTGATACATCAGAAAAGCAGAACTTAATATTTGGTAAAGAAACCTTTGTTTGCAATTACAGAGATCATACGTTTCCTGTAGTTCTTGACCAGGTTTGCACACACTGCAGCAGGGATTTTGGCCCACTCCTCCATACAGACCTTCTCCAGATCCTTCAGGTTTCGGGGCTGTCTATGGGCAATACGGACTTTCAGCTCCCTCCAAAGATTTTCTATTGGGTTCAGGTCTGGAGACTGGCTAGGCCACTCCAGGACCTTGAGATGCTTGTTACAGAGCCACTCCTTAGTTGCCCTGGCTGTGTGTTTCGGGTCGTTGTCATGCTGGAAGACCCAGCCACGACCCATCTCCAATGCTCTTACTGAGGGAAGGAGGTTGTTGGCCAAGATCTCACGATACATGGCCCCATCCATCCGCCCCTCAATACGGTGCAGTCGTCCTGTCCCCTTTGCATCCCCAAAGAATGATGTTTCCACCTCCATGCTTCACGGTTGGGATGATGTTCTTGGGGTTATGCTCATCCTTCTTCTTCCTCCAAACATGGCGAGTGGAGTTTAGACCAAAAATATATATTTTTGTCTCATCAGACCACATGACCTTCTCCCATTCCTCCTCTGGATCATCCAGATGGTCATTGGCAAACTTCAGACGGGCCTGGACATGCGCTGGCTTGAGCAAGGGGACCTTGCGTGTGCTGCAGGATTTTAATCCATGACGGCGTAGTGTGTTACTAATGGTTTTCTTTGAGACTGTGGTCCCAGCTCTCTTCAGGTCATTGACCAGGTCCTGCTGTGTAGTTCTGGGCTGATCCCTCATCTTCCTCATGATCATTGATGCCCCACGAAGTGAGATATTGCATGGAGCCCCAGACCGAGGGTGATTTACCGTCATCTTGAACTTCTTCCATTTTCTAATAATTGCGCCAACAGTTGTTGCCTTCTCACCAAGCTGCTTGCCTATTGTCCTGGAACCCATCCCAGCCTTGTGCAGGTCTACAATTGTATATCTGATGCCCTTACACAGCCCTCTGGTCTTGGCCATTGTGGAGAGGTTGGAGTCTGTTTGATTGAGTGTGTGGACAGGTGTCTTTTATACAGGTAACGAGTTCAAACAGGTGCCGTTAATACAGGTAATGAGTGGAGAACAGGAGGGCTTCTTAACGAAAAACTAACAGGTCTGTGAGAGCCGGAATTCTTACTGGTTGGTAGGTGATCAAATACTTATGTCATGCAATAAAATGCTAATTAATTACTTACAAATCATACAATGTGATTTTCTGGATTTTTGTTTTAGATTCTGTCTCTCACAGTTGAGCTGTACCTATGATTACAATTACAGACCTCTACATGCTTTGTAAGTAGGAAAACCTGCAAAATCGGAGGTGTATCAAATAATTGTTCTCCCCACTGTATGTGACAAATAACATTTGATTTGATTTTGTTTGGATTTCACAGTACAGCATAGTAGAGAACAGTAGAGTAAAGTACAGAGTACTCTACTCTAGTGTGCTCTACTATACAGTACTGAACTCTACTCTACTATAGGCCTACTGTACTGATCTATACTCTACTTTTCATCACATTACTTTACTGTAATGTACTGTTCTGTACTCTACTGTGCTTCACTGTACTGTACTGTGATGTCCAAACTTGGGAAACATAAACATCTATGATTAGTTCAGATTTGGTCTGGTCACCACTCATGGATGTCTATGTTAGGGCCAAAACAAGGCCAGGGCGGACTGACCAAATTTCAACTACTTTTCCACATCCATGGACCTCCAGTGTCGGTCAGTGCTCAGTGGGTGCGGATGCTGGTTACGGTAAATGGAAAGAGAAGGGGATTATGGGTAGGTGTCAGTAAGAGCCAGGAGAGGAAACATTAACCGGAGAGAGAGAAAAAAGAGGGGGAGAGAGGCAGAGAGAGAGAGAGAGGGAGGGGTTGTTCCAGACTGTTTTCACACACTTGCTTGTGAAACACACAAAACTAAATACAGTTAAAGTCAGATGTTTACTTACACTTAGGTTGTAGTCATTAAAACTCGTTTTTCAACCACTCCACACATTTTTTGGTAACAAACTATAGTTTTGGCAAGTCGGTTAGGACATCTACTTTGTGCATGACACAAATTGTGTATCACAATTCCAGTGGGTCAGAAGTTTACATAAACTAAGTTGACTGTGCCTTTAAACAGCTTGGAAAATTAGAGAAAATTCTGTCATGGCTTTAGAAGCTTCTGATAGGCTAATTGACATCATTTGAGTCAATTAGAGGTGTACCTGTGGCTGTATTTCAAGGCCTACCTTCAAACTCAGTGTCCCTTTGTTTGACATCATGGGAAAATCCAAAGAAATCAGCCAAGACCTCAGAAAAAAAATGTAGAACCAAGTCTGGTTCATCCTTGGGAGCAATTTCCAAACTCCTGAAGGTACCACGTTCGTCTGTAAAAACAATTGTAGCAAAGTATAAACACCATGGGACCACGCAGCCGTCATACCGCTCAGGAAGGAGACGCGTTCTGTCTCCTAGAGATGAATGTACTTAAGTGCAAATCAATCCCAGAACAACAGCAAAGGACCTTGTGAAGATGCTGGAGGAAACAGGTACAAAAGTATCTACATCCACAGTAAAATTAGTCCTATATTGACAAAACCTGAAAGGCCTCTCAGCAAGGAAGAAGCTACTGCTCCAAAACCGCCGTAAAAAAGCCAGACTGCTGTTTGCAACTGCACATGGGGACAAAGATCGTACTTTTTGGAGAAATGTCCTCTGGTCTGATTAAATAAAAATAGAACTGTTTGGCCATAATGACCATCATTTTGTTTGGAGGAAAAAGGGGGAGGCTTGCATGCCGAAGAACACCATCCCAACCGTGAAGCACGGGGGTGGCAGCATCAGGTTGTGGGAGTGCTTTGCTGCAGGAGGGATTGGTGCACTTCACAAAATAGATGAGGGAGGAAGATTATGTGGATATATTGAAGCAACATCTCAAGATATCAGTCAGGAAGTTAAAGCTTGGTCGCAAATGGGTCTTCCAAATGGACAATGACCCCAAGCATACTTCCAAAGTTGTGGCAAAATGGCTTAAGGACAACAAAGTTGAGGTTTTGGTGTGGCCATCACAAAGCCCTCACCTCAATCCTATAGAACATTTGTGGGCAGCACTGAAAAAGCGTGTGCGAGCAAGTAGGCCTACAAACCTGACTCAGTTACAGCAGCTCTGTCAGGAGGAATGGGCCAAAATTCACCCAACTTATGTAGGAAGCTTGTGGAAGGCTACCCGAATCATTTGACCCAAGTTCAACAATTTAAAGGCAATGCTACCCAATACTTATCGAGTGTATTGTGTTGTGTGACAAAACTGCACATTTTAGAGTGGCCTTTTCATTTCCCCAGCACAAGGTGCACCTATGTAATGATCCTGCTGTTTAATCATCTTCTTCAAATGCCAATCCTGTAAGGTGGATGGATTATCTTGGCAAAGGAGATGCTTACTAACAGGGATGTAAACAAATTTGTGCACAAAATCTGAGAGAAATGTTTTTGTATGGAACACATTTATTTTAGCTCATGAAACAGGAGACCAACACATGTAGCGTTTAAATATTTGTTCAGTATTGTTGGCAGAGGTCTTAACTTCAACATTAATGTGATTTGATGTATTTCTAATGCCTTTTAAAACTTTTTCTGGTCGATGTTTTCCCTGACCCCTTTTCATCTGTGTGATCAGAAATCAAAGCCATTACTTATGCCTAAGGACTTCAGTTTGATATGGTCCTATAAAGGTCACGTTGGTGCTTATGGGTCCTTTTTACATGACCATATGTAACGGTGATGCTTTGGTGAACCACACTAACATTACGAGTAGTGGAAACTTACCTGAGACCAGAACTATTGCCTATAGGCTTTAGTTCAGCAGGCTAACAAAGTCTCATTATGGCACTTAATTCTAAAAGATGAACGTTGCAAATGCTGTTGTTTTTCTCAGTAGCGGCTAGTAAAACTAAAGTACGCCCGACGAGAGAAGTAGGGTCTAAAAACTTTCAATTAAAAAGACACGTTTTTAACTCAGAGTCCACTTGAAATAGTTGGAGGGTTTTTGCTAGGTCACTTTGTTTTATCAGACTTGATTTCATGGCTGTGCAATTCCCCTCTACTCACTTTTAACTCCTTTCTATCGTATTGTAGCCCTGATTATGTCCCAAAATGGCACCCTATTCCCTATACAGTGCACTACGTTTGACCAGAGCCTATGTAGTGCCCTACACAGGGAATAGGGTGCCATTTGGGACGCAGGCGCTGTCTGTGTTTGAAAGTGTAGGTCAATAAGGATGGGTACATTCAGAATTTCATGATCTGTGTAGTGGAACAAATTAAAAGCAAAGCCTGTATCAATCACTGTGAAGGGAGGGTTAATTGTTCGCTGCTTCACAAGGCGCCGGACAGATAAAACCAGTAATGAAATACTTACGGCTCTGATGTGGCAACACTTGAGGATGGAATGATAGAAAACAAAGAGGAAATGTTTTCCGATTAGAAATATAAGCTGCTGCAGTGAAGAGAAGGACGCTAGCTAAATGTTTATCATCTTTGATGCCCGTTATAAAAGAGAGAGACCGTTGTCCTTGTTACATTTTTAAATTGGTGTGTACTAGGGTATTGTTACCAGGGTCCAGTTTTTCACAACTTTTAAGGAATGATCCGGATTCTGTAATCCTCTTTTTTTTGCTGTCAAGGATCAGACCGATATGGCTGTTTTTTTTAGCCGTTTTTCCCCGAAAATTATCTGATCACCTCATTCTGATCCAGACACCACAATGTCAAGATCACCGAATCTGGATTGTCAATGCTTTGAACAGGCCTACACCTTGCCATCTACTGGACAGGTTGTGGAACTACTTCTACACTGTCATAGGGAAACAGATGAGTAAACTACATGATTAAAGGTACCATGATAAAAAATAATACAGTAAGTCGATGTAAGTAGATGCATTTATCTGACCCTTCTCACTATAACAACTGACCACTATATTTTGGTCAATTTAACATAATGAACCTTTGGTTTTGAGATGTAAGAAAACATTTAAACTTCCTCACCTTAGTTACATTGCCATTTGTTGGTAGTAGTGCCTTTCACCCTTCTAAATCCACCCTGAATCCACCCTTCTAAATCCACCCTGAATCCACCCTTCTAAATCCACCCTGAATCCACCCTTCTAAATCCACCCTGAATCCACCCTTCTAAATCCACCCTGAATCCACCCTTCTGAATCCACTCTTCCAGTGGGGTAAAGATAATCCTGATTTTCAGCATCAAAACTATCCTAATCACTACCTTTGAGTTTTGAAAAACGCAAAAAACAGCATACCATCCTGATTAAAGGTCAGATTGGATTACCAAATCCGATACTCTATCCGGACGACCAGAATCTCATTTTTCAGTTTAGAAAAATCCAATTTTAACATTTAATCCTATCTGAAATCCGATCAGATAATTTCTGAAAAACTTGGCCCTGGGCTATAGGATCATTGTGTCCTATTTAATCTCATAGTGATAGAGCTTGGACAACGTTTTATCAAACAACCACAATCTGCAAACTGTAATAAATGGAAACACGGCACAACGTAACAATATATAGATACCTCCCCTTAGGTTACCTCTCCTGCCGTATGTGGATGAAGACCATTGTTACCTTTGAGTTTAGTAGACGAATTAAAGCAAAAAATCCATTAATTTTTAGAAAAGCTTATATTGGCTGGTCATGTGAATTTGCATATTTATCTTGGGCTTAGCTCTCCACTCGTTAAAGAATAAATGCTGAAAGCGTAAATTGCAAAGTTTTCAAAATAAAGTGTAATCACATACACGCACATACACACACACACACACACAAACACAAACAAACAAACACAAACACTCGCGCGCGAGCGCACGCACACTCTCCCATATATATGGCTATATGTAGTATTTAGTTAATTGAAGTCTGATGCCCATGACAGCTATCACAACACAGTGGGTAATTCTGAAAATTAATGAGAATGATAATGCTTAAAAGACTGTTCCAGAGTTTGCCCAAACTCATTAACTAAATCTCTCATTTAAATACATCCTAAAGACTTTCAAATAGAAAAAAATACCATTATTGCCATATAAGCATTAACCTGATCTGAAAATGCTGAGGTGTAGAATTTGATGGAAGAGTGAAAGTCTGTCAGGCAGTATTCAACCCTGGAATCCCTTCCTAAATAGTGGTTCTCTGCGTTAATACCTACAGATATACACTGTGGAATGGGGAAAACAACTTATTACAATTTTCTCAGGAGAAGGAGCCTGGAGCACTGACCGTGAACAGATTTTGGGAATTTAGAGATCTGTTATTTGAGAGCTTCAATTAGTGTTCCTTAATGGGGCAATCCGGGATTAGAAAAACAACAAATCCCTGATTGCCCCTTTAATGCGGAATTACCAACGGGGAAATCGGAAGCTGAGTTTGACCACTCCATGCTGACTGCCTAAGTGCAATTCAGCTACATCATAGAGCTACAGCAGGGGTGGGCGACACAAAAAACCTGAACTCATCATGAGGGGCTGCAGTGTCTCGCGGGTCTGCATACCCACATCCCTACCCACACATGCAGTCAGAGCCCTAGACTTTTAAAAAAAGATATTGTTTCAGAGTTAATTTCCTACAATTCGACGCTATGATTCCTAGGAAGTTTAGATAGCTGGCCGGTAGACTAATTTACCAATCTAAAAAATGAGTGACTGTCAGTGACTGACATAACAAGAGAAAAACTGATGATCCACAACCAAATTTCGAAATTGTACCTTGTGTATTCCACTATTCTAACTCTCAACAGTAAGTTGAGATCCCAACTGAGTTCCTAAAATATATATATATATATACAGTATATATTATAATTTTTTGGGGGTGGAGGGGAAATTGATCCGGGCATACAAAATGGAGGCCTTGCCTGTGCTACAGTAATGTCACAATTAATGTTGTGTTGCTTTAAGTACAGTACAGTGCTGTCAGGGTGCTTAGCACTGAGGGTCATACACAGCGCTGTCGTCCTGTTATGCAGATAATGTTTTGAAGTGCTGTTGTCGTCGTTATCTTTTGTGAAGCATTTCACAGCCTCATAGAGACACAGATAACACATTCATCTACTGCTCCTTATCACCATCTTGTGACTTTGCCAATTAGATTTGAACATATCATAGCTTACCCCCCTCCTTCCTTCCCTTCTTTACAAACCAGCTGCAATTAGTGTGTATACGCTGGATTGACACAGCTCAGTAGGAGTGAATTGGAAGTGTTGAATTTTGTAATGAAACTTTGCTTTGGCTGTTAAGTACTATGAAAGGGATTGAATCGTGACATAATGGTTGCATCATGGGTTCTTGCCAGATAACTTGTAAGCTCCTATATTAACTATCATAGCAAAAAGGTCACACTTTACATGACGTTTCTCTTATACCCTATGTAACAACACTGTAATTACACTAGTAACAACATGTTACATAGTATTAACTAGTAATTAGATAGTAGTAGTGTTTACTTTGTAATCACACATAAAAAGGCATGATAATGTTGAGCATCATCAGTATAGTGTTGCAGATACTGACCTACTGTAGTGCAAAGATTTGTCCTTCATATTCTGAGCCTATTTTGATGTGCATAGTGATTTGTTGTGATTTCCTCTCAATGTCATGAGTTTCGATTCCCTAGCCCTTTTTCACAGTCCATTGACCGTTCCGGCATCTAGCTCTCAGCTGTCTTCAGAACAGCACATGTAAAATGCCTTCGCTCTCTCCAGACTACATTCATAAGGTACCTGGAAGGACGTGCTGGTCATGGCCATTCTATTGATCATGGAGAGGATATTCTACAGTAGAAAAGCATCAGTCTATTGGCCGAGGGGAGATTCCACAGCAATAAGGTGTCAGTCTATTGTCCAAGAGGTGATTCCTTAGCAATGTATCAGTCTATTGGGCTGTTTAGCCGGGGTGGCATGGTGTACTGTACTCTACTGTAGGCCTAGGTCTTGGCAGCATGTGTACAGCTGAACTAAACCCCATATACAGTTGAAGTCTGAAGTTTACATACACCTGAGCCAAATACATTTAAAATCAGTTTTTCACAATTCCTGACATTTAATTGTCGTAAAAATTCCCTGTCTTAGGTCAGTTAGGATCACCACTTTATTTTAAGAATGTGGAATGTCAGAATAATAGTAGAGAGAATGATTTCAGAAGTTTACATACACTCAAGGTCAGAAGTTTACATAAACTCAATTAGTATTCGGTAGCATTGCCTTTAAATTGTTGAACTTGGGTCAAACATTTCGGGTAGGCTTCCACAAGCTTCCTACATAAGTTGGGTGAATTTTGTCCCAATCCTCCTGATAGAACTGGTGTAACTGAGTTAGGTTTGTAGGCCTCCTTGCTCGCACGCGCTTTTTCAGTTCTGCCCACAAGTTGTCTATAGGATTGAGGTCAGGGCGTTGTGACGGCCACTCCAATACCTTGACTTTGTTGTCCTTAAGCCATTTTGACACAACTTTGGAAGTATGCTTGGGGTCATTGTCCATTTGTCTGCTAAGTGACTTAAATGTAATGTAATGGAAGACCGATTTGCGACCAAGCTTTAACTTCCTGAGTGATGTCTTGAGATGTTGCTTCAATATACAGTATCCACATAATTTTCCCCCCTCATGATGCCATCCATTTTGTGAAGTGCACCAGTCCCTCCTGCAGCAAAGCACCCCCACAACATGATGCTGCCAACCCCTTGCTTCACGGTTGGGATGATGTTCTTCGGCTTGCAAGCCTCCTCATTTTTCCTCCAAACATAATGATGGTCATTATGGCCAAACAGTTTTTTTGTTTCATCAGACCAGAGGACATTTCTCCAAAAATAAATGTGTCCCCATGTGCAGTTGCAATCTGTAGTCTGGCTTCTTTATGGCGGTTTTGGAGCAGTGGCATCTTCCTTGCTGAGCGGCCTTTCAGGTTATGTCGATATTGGACTCGTTTTACTGTGGATATAGAAACTTTTGTACCTGTTTCCTCCAGCATCTTCACAAGGTCCTTTGCTGTTGTTCTGGGATTGATTTGCACTTTTCTCACCAAAGTACGTTCATCTCTAGGAGACAGAACGCGTCTCCTTCCTGAGCAGTATGACGGCTGTGTGGTCCCATGGTGTTTGTACTTGCATACTATTGTTTGTACAGATGAACGTGGTACCTTCAGGCATTTGGATATTGCTCCCAAGTATGAACCAGACTTGTCGAGGTCTCCAAATTTTTTTCTGAGGTCTTGGCTGATTTCTTTGGATTTTTCCATGATGTCAAGCAAAGAGGCACTGAGTTTGAAGGTAGGCCTTGAAATACATCTACAGGTACACCTCCAATTGACTCAAATGATGTCAATTAGCCTATCAGAAGCTTCTAAAGCCATGACATCATTTTCTCTAATTTTCCAAGCTGTTTAAAGGCACAGTCAACTTAGTTTATGTAAACTTCTGACCCACTGGAATTGTAACACAGTGAATTATAAGTGTTATAAGAATTATACGAATTATAATAATCTGTCTGTAAACAATTGTTGGAAAAATGATTTATGTCATGCACAAAGTAGATGTCCTAACCAACTTGCCAAAACTATAGTTTGTTAACAATACATTTGTGGAGTGGTTGAAAAACAAGTTTTAATGACTCCAACTGAAGTGTATTTAAACTTCCGACTTCAACTGTACCTTTAACATTGGTCCAGCCCCAGAATGATAATTGGCACCTATTCAACATCACCCAGTCCCAGCTTGAAATGGTTTGGGTCAGAATTACAGGGCTTTCAGACCCCAAGACTTTTTACACATTTTGTTACTTTACAGCCTGATTATATTTTTTTCGTTTTTAATCATCCTCAGCAATCTACACACACAACCCCATAATGACAAAGCGAAAACAGGTTTCTAGATTTTTTTTGCAAATGTTTAAAAAACAAAATAGAAATACCTTATTTAAGTATTCAGCCCCTTTGCTATGAGACTCGAAATTGAGCTTAGGTGCATCTTGTTTCCATTGATCATCCTTGAGATGTTTTTACAACTTTTTTGGAGTCCAGCTGTTGTAATTCAATTGATTGGACATGATTTGGAAAGGCACACACCTGTCTATATCAGGTCTAACGGTTGACAGTGCATGTCAGAGCAAAAACCAATCCATGAGGTCGAAGGAATTGTCCGTAGAGCTCCAAGACAGAATTGTGTCGAGGCACAGATCTGGGGAAGGGTACCAAAACATTTCTGCCACAATGAAGGTCCCCAAGAACACAGTGGCCTCCATCATTCTTACATTTTAAATGCAAGAAGTTTGGAACCAGCAAGACTCTTCCTAGAGCTGGCCGCCCAGCCAAACTGAGCAATCGGGGGAGAAGGGCTTTGGTCAGGGAGGTGACAAAGAACCTGATGGTCACTCTGACAGAGCTCTGGAGTTCCGCTGTGGAGATGGGAGAACCTTCCAGAAGGACAACCATCTCTGCAGCACTCCACCAATCTGACCTTTATGGTGGAGTGGCCGGACGGAAGCCACTCCTCAGTGAAAGGCACATTACAGGCCGCTTGGACTTTGCCAAAAGGCACCTAAAGACTCTCAGACCTTGAGAAACAAGAGTCCCTGGTCTGATGAAACCAAGATTGAACTCTTTGGCCTGAATGCCAAGCATCACATCTGGAGTAAACCTGGCACCATCCCTACGGTGAAGCGTGGTGGTGGTGGTGTCACTAATAATGGAGCAAAGTACAGGTTCATCTTCCAAGCCCTCAGGACCTTAGACAACATCTTCCAACAGGACAACGGCCCTAAGCACACAGCCAAGACAATGCAGGAGTGGCTTCGGGACAAGTTTATGAATGTCTTTGATTGGCCCAGCGAGAGCCTGGACTTGAACCCGATCGAACATCTCTGGAGAGACCTGAAAATAGCTGTGCAGCGACGCTCCCCATCCAACCTGACAGAGCTTGATCCTCTGCGGAGAAGAATGGGAGAAACCCCTCTTATACAGGTGTGCCAAGCTTGTAGCGCCATACCCAAGAAGACTTGACGCTGTAATCGCTGCTTCAACAATGTACTGAGTATTGGGTCTGAATACTTATGTCAATGTGGTATTTCAGTTTATTTTTTTATTTTTTATAAATGAGCAAATAATTCTAAAAACCTGTTTTTGCGTTGTGATTATGGGGTATTGTGTGTAGATTGATGAGGGGAAAAAACAATGTAATCCATTTAAGAATAAGGTTGTAACGTAACAAAATGTGGGGAAAGTCAAGGGGTCTGAATTCCTTCCGAAGGCACCGTACATCTCCATTTACAGGTCCTTAATGCAGGTTCAAGAAATCTACGTGGAACTAAATGATGGCCGACCATTTAAAACAGACAGAAGAATGATGTGTCGAATAGGAAGAAGTGAGTCAGCAAGAATTGTCTTTAACTTTAGTTCATAACAGACTTGAGTCAAAGAAGAGCACAAATATAGTTACTGCACTTCAGGTAGCATCTGATATTTTGGATTTTTAAAAATAAATTCATTTATGGCTTTTCAACTTGTGTAACGATCGGTTTTAAAATGAGTGACTTGTGTATTAACTGGATGTCTTTACATCAAGAAATCCACATGACTTGTCACCCGTACCTATATACATATAAAAAGGCCCAATAGAAGGACTATATGTCAAGGAAAATCCCCAGCAGTTGTTGAGCTGAGCTTCTCTCGTTGCTCCTCCTCAACGAGGAAAGGGTTAACCCAGTGGGGGTGGGAGTTGTGTGTCAATATTTGGACAGTTACTGTGTAGCACAGCAGATGAGCAGAGCATCTGCTTTGTGAGACAGGAGGGAGGGATAGAGGGGGACTGGGCTGGCATGGCACACAGGCAGGCAGGCAGCAGAATGCACCAGCTCTCATTGGCCAAGACACATTTCACACAGTCAGGATTCAGGAAGGGTTACTACTCCACTCCACTGATACACACCATCCCAATATTCATCATAAATATTTAAGTAATATCATAACCCCTAACCATGCCCCATTCATTATGCTAGCTAGAGAGAGAGAGACAGAGAGAGGAAAACATTTTGCTTTCTTTCCCCCCTCCACCTCTCCTCTCACTCCACTCCCACCACCCTCGTCTTCTTGAAGCCTTGTAAATTATTTTTCACGCCGCAAAATGTCAGTGTGTTTATTTTCCGATGAACTGCATCATTAGATATAACAAGAATAATCTTAAAAATCTCACTTCAGCAATATATAATCTGGCGCCTCACTTCAAAGCCAAGCCTGTTTACCATATCAAGGCGATGCTGTCACAAGATATTTCTCCTTGCTTGTTTACTGTAAAAATGGGCAAAATTGTTTGGAATTTGAAACAGAGAACATTTTTGTTAAGTTGTGACGCTCATTAAAGTGGAAACTCTCCCCCCTTTGGCCCTCATTCTCTCTCTCTTTGCTGGTAATGATCTGTTGAGACCATTTTCTGAACACTTAGAACATTTTGTATTCCTGCAGTCTTGTCTCTAAGGCTAAGTACGCCTTTGATTTAACCTGCTCCTTTGCTACATGTGATGTTGCTCTCCCCTCATTAAGCACAAGTCTCTCTCTGCCTCTCTCTCACTCGACATTCAACAAACTCAGAAGAAACACATTCTCAAATCAGATCAAAATGTATTTGTCACATGGGCAGAATACAAATGCTTACTTATAAGCCCTTTAACCAACAATGCAGGAGCCTTTTGGTCCTAGACTTTGTGTTCCGGTACCGCTTGCTGTGCGGTAGCAGAGAGAACAGTCTATGACTTGGGTGGCTGGAGTCTTTGACAATTTTTAGGGCCTTTCTCTGACACCGCCCAGGATAGAGGTCCTGGATGGCAGGAAGCTTGGCCTCAGGGATGTACTGGGCCGTACGCACTACCCTCTGTAGCGCCTTGTGGTCGGATGCCGAGCAGTTGCCATACCAAGGGGTGATGCAACCAGTCAGGATGCTCTCAATTGTGCAGCTGTCAAACTTTTTGAAGATCTGGGAACCCATGCCAAATCTTCTGAGGGGAAATAGGCGTTGTCGTGCCCTCTTCACGACTGTCTTTGTGTGTTTGGGCCATGATAGTTTGTTAGTGATTTGTTTTCCTGTAGTCAACGATCAGCTCCTTTGTCTTGCTCATGTTGAGGGAGAGGTTGTTGTCCTGGCACCACACTGCCAGGTCTCTGCCCTCCCTATAGGCTGTCTCATCGGTGTCAGTGGTCAGGCCTACCACCGCTGTGTCGTCTGCAAACTTAATGATGTTGTTGGAGTCGTGCATGGCCATACAGTCGTGTGTGAACAGGGAGTACTGCAGGGGACTGAGCACGCACCCCTGAGGGGCCCCCGAGTTGAGGATCAGCATGGTAGATGTGTTGTTGCCTACCCTTCCCACCTGGGGGCAGCCCATCAGGAAGTCCAGGATCCAGTTGCAGAGGGAGGTGTTTAGTCCCATGGTCCTTTGCTTAGTGATGCGCTTTAAGGGCACTATGGTGTTGAACGCTGAGCTGTAGTCAATGAGCAGCATTCTCACATAGGTGTTCCTTTTGTCCAGGTGGAAAAGGCAGTGTGGAGTGCAATATAGATTGCTATAGTAAACTGCTACAGCAGTTGTATTATCAAAGTATTCTTTTTCATTCTGGGAGTATTACGGCCTACCTTAACGATACTCTACATCTCCAGCTGCAACACAACTACTGCTGTGTTGAAAGTATCCAATGCCCTGTATGTATTGTATAGCACAGTATATCACTGCCAGGGTGAATTAAGAGTTCCGGGCATGGCAATAGCAGACATTTTGTTTGTATTCCAGGATATGGCAGTAATGGACCAAGGGCCTATGTCTGGACAGTCTTATTACGGCTGGTCTTCCCTGTGCTATGCCTGCATACAGGATGTCAGAGGAGGCTGGTGAGGGGAGGACGACTCATAGCAATGGCTGGATGGAATGGTATCAAACACATGGAAACCGTGTTCCATTTATCCTGTTCCAGCCATCACTATGAGCCCTTTCTCCGATTTAAAGTGCCACCAGCCACCACTGCACTGCATCCACCCCTGTAGGTTCCCGTTGTCTGCTTCCTTCTGCCTGCTGCCTGGGTCCAGGAGCCTGGACAGACAAGACACGCCACCTATGATGATGAATGGAGCACCTTGTCAGTTAAAATGAGAATTCTAAGCTGTGCGATAGCTTTATATTAATGGCTGTTTTATGGATTGGAGCAAGTTGTCTGAGCAAGATGAATGTGCATGGTCCGTCGGGAGATACAGGATGAAATGGCTGAGCCTCCTCTTCTCCTCCACCACCGACCACACTCCTCTACCGTCCTCCTGGGTACCAGGCAGCCAGGGGTGTGGCTTCTCTTTCTCCGGACGGACGCATGTTTTCCCAGGTACCATTGTGCTGCTGGCTGCTGCTGCTATCGTGTCTCGTCCTTCTCCGTGTGTGCATTCCATCAGTCTTGTGTGTCTGTCTCAGTGCACGGCCTGTCTCTGTCTCTCCCCTGTCTCCCCAGATCTGGCTTAATGCTCTGTGTTGTTCTGTCAGACAGAGAGAGAGCGCGCGCGAGAGAGAGAGACCGAGAGAGAGAGCAAGAGAGAGAGAGAGAGAGAGAGAGCCTTGCTCCTGACAGGCAGACAGCACAGCCTGAGCCTCACTCTCAAAGGGTGATCTGATCTGTTCAGGCACATTAATTCACCACACATCAACTCACTCCCATGTTCACAGGCAGGCATGGCAGGCAGACAGCAGGCAAATCAATGTGGCTCAGTGAGAAAAGAGATGCACTTTACGTAATTTCAATGTTTACATCCTCAATTGAAGCCTCTTGTATAGCAGACCTATTGAAATCAAATACATCTTGTCTCAGAACCGAACGTTAATTACTGCATAATATAAAAAGGACCAGGACCAACAAACACATGAAAGGATGAATGGAACGGGAGTTGAGGGTTTGGGATCCAGCCACAGCAAGGGGCTTTTGAGTGAGAAAGAGGATGACTTGAATATTGAGAGATCCGGAAAAAGAAAGTGAGTGCAATGGAGAGAGAGAGAGAAAGAGAGAGAGAGAGAGAGAGAAAGAGAGAGAGAGAGAGAGAAAGAGAGAGAGAGAGAGAGAGAGAGAGAGAGAGTATCTTGCTGGTCATAACGCTGCAGCTGGTATCAAGTATCTGTGCGGACAGTGAATTTGAACATATGTTCAGCCTCCTACGGCTCAGGGAAATGGTTCGTTCCACTCTGGGCTGCTGCAGTGTGTATTGGATATCATTGTGACAGTGGAAGGAGTTCCTTATTTATACATCCCATTGGCCCACTGCTTCTCTAGGGCAGAATGCAAGACGTCAGCTTATACGCCGTCCAAGCCTGTGGGGAGAAACGAAGAGAAATGTTTCTCGCGTGATGATAGGTCATAGGCACAGCACCACACGTAGCACCAGAGATTGTTTAGGAATGGTTTCTCTGTCTCTGGTAACATATTGGTTTTCTGGTGGTTGTGTGTAACAGGACACAGTTGTGTTGTAATACTGCCAGCCCTTTACATGGCCCCTGTCCTCCACAAGGAAATGTTAGCATCCTGCTCTGAAGCGTTGACTGGTGGGAACAGACTGACTAGGAGGAGGGCGATTGTGTGTGTGTGTGCGTGCGTGTGTGCGTGTGTGTGTATAGAAACACAAGATCATTAGGAAACCTCTGCAGACATACATTTGCACTGTATCGGTGTTTAGATAAACCATATATGAATGAAGGAATATTGTTGTTGATGAGATTACAGGATGATAAAGCATTGCCATGAATTGACTATTATAAAGGGATATGTAACATACTGTATGTAGCTGTATTTGGAGCGCAGAGATTACAGTGTCTTGCTCGCTTTCAGAGAGAGAGAAAAAAAAACATATTTGATCAGTTTCGCTTGTCATTTTCTAACTATTTAATTACTTATTTAAATCCCCTAGGTAACTCAAATCAATATCCCTCCTTTCATGGTGTGATTTTATAGGATGTTTCTGCCTGCTCTGGCATGAGACAACGTTGAGTCTAGGCTCTGTTTGACTAAAAGAGAATAGTATATTATCAGCCAGGCTGACATCCTTGTCTCAGTGTCATCTTTGAACACATTACTCTCTAGAGCTCCATCATATGGTGTCTGGGCTGTGAGGGCGAGATGGGACCTTCCAGATCAGCAGTGGTCAGGGTTGTTTTTACCCAGTGTTCCCTCCTTCTCTACTCTCATCATCTCCTCTCCTCTCCTCTCCTCTCCTCTCCTCTCCTCTCCTCTCCTCTCTCCTCTCCTCTCCTCTCCTCTCCTCTCCTCTCCTCTCCTCTCCTCTCCTGCTTGGCCCAGGGCTGGAGGGAGGCTGCAGGGAGAGAGGATTCATTCATCATGTGTCAGAGGATCCGTCTGTGCCTAGTGACTCCTGCCATCCCCAGTCTTTATTAACTGTCCTCTCATATCTTTCTTGTCTCTCCTCGGTACTCTCACACAACCCTCCAAACCCTCTATTTGGGCTCTTTTCATCCTGCTCATACTGTAGTCTCATACTATGATCTGTCCGAATGAATAAAGCCCATTGCACACATAATCACTTTCATTTTTTGTCTCGAGTTGTAGGGAGCACACTTGAGAATGGTTCAAATGAAATGTAGGACAGTTTTGTGTTGGGTGTTAAAGGAGTCATATGAGAAGTGTGTGTCTTGTCTGGTGTAAAACAAAAGGCTTGGTGTGTAAAGGGCCTCAATCTTCCTTCGTCTTTATTACTAGTCATTTCAATTTCTGTACTATGGTCATAAACTTATAAAATGCCATTATCTGGCTATGGCCTGTGGGCTTGTCTTATGTGCTGCTATAGTGAACACGTTAGATGTCATTACAGAACCATTCCTCAACCTCCCATTTGTTCCTCTGCTGCTGTAGTTTAGATCTGACACAAATATCAAAAACCACTGACATGGACTGTTTTATTCAATTTTTTTTGGTATTTCATGAAATTCCACAGGCTGCCTGCCATAAGTTGTGTGTGTGTGTACATATGTGTTGGTGTGTACATATGTGTTGTGTGTGTGTGTGTGTGTGTGTGTGTGTGTGTGTGTGTGTGTGTGTGTGTGTGAAACTGCGGCCCAGAGAACCAGTCGTCCGTTCCGTTGCTGCCCTGCCCGGCTCGGCCCGGCTGATGCCTGTCATCGGGCCGGTGGGCGATGGATGTGCTCCTGGATCTATCAGCCTGGGGTTTATGTATATAGGTCATAGACAATGGACTGGAGAGGGAGACCAGTTCACACACTGATAAAGTGCGGCAGAAAATTAAATGTTGCTGTATTGTGGTATCATATAAATGACAAATGACATGTGGTAATCGTCTTAAGCTGATAGTGATAGCGCTGCAAGGCCCGGCCGCAGCGTCCACATTAATTCTCCCGGGAAGGCAGGCAGCTCTCTCTGGGTTCAGCCTCCACACTCCTGTGCTAGCCTGTATGTTATGACCTGTAGAAAAGACTATGTAATAGACTTCGATATTGCAGCCAGGAAGAAAAGCCTGAGGAGTTTTAAAAGATAAAGCGACAGAACTTTAAGGGGGAAAAGTATAGATAAAGTTCCTATTTATTTACATTTAAATAACTGTTTTGCAGACTACAGTGGCTTTTTTTTCCGGACTGTTAGCTTTTTTCTTGTTGCGTTACTTTCTAGAGAAGAAAATCTATCATTTCAGAATTGTAATAGAAATGTGTCATTGGTTGGAGGATGAATATTGGTTTCTGTGGCTTGAGGGCCAACAGTCTGACCGTTCACTCCAGTGGGTTAATAAAATTGAGTTTTTTTGCTCTTGTTTTGTTAATGAAACTTGTCTATAATTCCCAACCTGTAACAGGGAGGAGAGCGAGCGAGCGGGACTGGATAGTTGTCTCTTGATACACTATACAGCTCTTGAAAAATGAACCACTGCAAAATACTCAGTTTCTCTGGTTTGACTATTTATATGTATGTGTTTGGGTAAAAAAAAAAAAAAATTGTTTTATTGTATAAACTACTGACAACATTTATCCCAAATTCCAAATAAAAATATTGTCATTTAGAGCATTTATTTGCAGAAAATGACAACTGGTCAAAATAACAAAAAATATGCAGTGTTGTCAGACCTCGAATAATGCAAAGAAAATAAGTTCATCTTCATTTTTAAACAACACAATACTAATGTTTTAACTTAGGAAGAGTTCAGGAATCAATATTTGGTGGAATAACCCTGATTTTCAATCACAGCTTTCATGTATCTTGGCTTGCTCTCCACTAGTCTTTCACACAGAAGCACCCACAGATCATCACTGGAAGGTGCTTCAGAGAGGCTGGAATCGGGCAGATTTGTCTTTGTGAAGGAGCCATGAATCAAGCCACGTACAAGGTTGTCCTGGAAGAAAACTTGCTTCCTTCTGCTCTGACAACGTTCCCCAACTCTGAGGATTGGTTTTTCCAGCAGGACAATGGTCCATGCCACACAGCCAGGTCAATCAGGGTGTGGATGGAGGACCACCAGCTCAAGACCCTGTCATGGCCAGCCCAATCTCCAGACCTGAACCCCATTGAAAACCTCTAGAATGTGATCCAGAGGAAGCCATCAAACAAAGCAGAGCTGCTTGAATGTTTGCGCCAGGAGTGACATAAAGTCACCTAACATCAATGTGAAAGACTGGTGGAGAGCAGGACAAGATACATGAAAGCTGGGATTGAAAATCAGGGTTGTTCCACCAAATATTGATTTCTGAACTCTTCCTAAGTTTAAACATTAGTATTTGTGTTGTTTAAAAATGAAGATGAACTTATTTTCTTTGCATTATTCGAGGTCTGACAACACTGCATATTTTTTGTTATTTTGACCAGTTGTCATTTTCTGCAAATAAATGCTCTAAATGACAATATTTTTATTTGGAATTTGGGAGAAATGTTGTCAGTAGTTTATACAATAAACCCAAAATGTTAATTTTACCCAAACACATACATATAAATAGTCAAACCAGAGAAACTGATTATTTTGCAGTGGTCTCTTCATTTTTTCCAGAGCTGTATATACAAAAGTATGTGGACACCACTTCAAATTTGTGGATTCGGCTATTTCAGCCGCACCCGTTGCTGACAGGTGTATAACACCAAGCACATAGCCATGCAATCTCCATAGACAAACATTGGCAGTAAAATGGCCTTACTGAAGAGCTCAGTGACTTTCAATTTGGCACCGTCATAGGATGCCACCTTTCCAACAAGTCAGTTTGTCATGTATCTGCCCTGCTAGAGCTGCCCCAGTCAACTGTAACTGCTGTTTTGTGAAGTGGGAACACTCAGCCGCGAAGTGGTAGGCCACACAAGCTCATAGAACATCTGTCCTCAGTTGCAACACTCACTACCGAGTTCCAAACTGCCTCTTGAAGCAACGTCAGCACAAGAACTGTTCATCGGGAGCCTCATGAAATGGGTTTCCATGGCCGAGCAGCCGCTCACAATCCTAAGATCACCATGCACAATGCCAAAGTCTGCTGGAGTGGTGTAAAGCTCACCGCCATTGGACTCTGGTGCAGTGGAAACGTGTTCTTTGGAGTGATGAATCACACTTCACCATCTGGCAGTACAACAGACGAATCTGGGTTTGGCGGATGCCAGCAGAACGCTACCTGCCTCAATGCATAGTGCCAACTGTAAAGTTTGGTGGTGGAGGAATAATGGTCTGGGGATTTTTTTCATGGTTCGTGCTAGGCCCCTTAGTTCCAGTGAAGGGAAATCTTAACGCTACAGCATACAATGACATTCTAGAGGATTCTGTGCTTCCAACTTTGTGGCAATAGTTTGATGAAGGCCCTTTCCTGTTTCAGCCTGAAAATGTCCCCAGGCACAAAGCGAGGTCCATACAGAAATGGTTTGTCGAGATCGGTGTGGAAACACTTGACTGGCTTGCACAGAGCCCTGACCTCAACCTTATCGAACACCTTTGGGATGAATTGGAATGCCGACTGCGAGTGAGGCCTAATTGCCCAAAATCAGCGCCCAACCTCACTAATGGTCTTGTGGCTGAATGGAAGCAAGTCCCCGCAGCAATGTTCCAACATCTAGTGGAAAGCCTTCCCAGAAGAGTGGAGGCTGTTATAGCAGCAAAGGGGGAACCAACTCCTTGTGAATGCCTATGATATTGGAATGAGATGTGTGACGAGCAGGTGTCCACATACTTTTGGTCATGTAGTGTCTGTGGCATCAGACATTTCTGTCCAGAAAATCAGTAGTAGTGTGAGCCAACAGGTTTATCAATTTGAACTGGATGGCCAAGTGCACAACTAAATGTATGTGAAAGTTAACAAATCCCTGAGGTGAATCGAGTCTGCTTTCTGGCGTCTGTGTGGAGCTACTGAGGTGCGACATGGTGGATTGAACCTAATGCCTCAGGCTACAGCAATCAAACCCACAGTTCAACATTCTACAGCGCCCAGCTGGGATGGGGAGGGCTAGAGCGGAGAGAGACACTGGCTGCACTACAAATGATGGGCTTCACAAAGGAGGGAAAGGAAAGGAGTGATGCTTTGTTTTGTTTGATATAAACAGTAGGTATACTGTAAAGGATGTTGTGTTTGCATTTATTTTGTCACGAGATTCAGACATGCCAATGGTTACCTATTTTTACACATACACTACCGTTCAAAAGTTTGGGGTCACTTAGAAAAGGCCTTGTTTTTGAAAGAAAGCACTTTTTTTGTCCATTAATATAACATCAAATTGATCAGAAATACAGTGTAGACATTGTTAATGTTGTAAATGACTATTGTAGCTGGAAATGGCAGATTTTTTTTATGGAATATCTACATAGGCGTACAGAGGCCCATTATCAGCAACCATCACTCCTGTGTTCCAATGGCACGTTATGTTAGCTAATCCAAGTTTATCATTTTAAAAGGCTGATTGATCATTAGAAAACCCTTTTGCAATTATGTTAGCACAGCTGAAAACTGTTGTTCTGATTAAAGAAGCAATAAAACTGGCCTTCTTTAGACTAGTTGAGTATCTGGAGCATCAACATTTGTGGGTTGGATTACAGGCTCAAAATGTCCAGAAACAAATAACTTTCTTCTGAAACTCATCAGTCTATTCTTGTTCTGAGAAATGAAGGCTATTCCATGCGAGAAATTGCCAAGAAACCAAAGATTTTGTACAACGCTGTGTACCACTCCCTTCACAGAACAGCACAAACTGGCTCTAACCAGAATAGAAAGATGAGTGGTGGCGCACAACTGGTGCACAACTGAGCAAGAGGACAAGCACATTAGTGTGTCTAGTTTGAGAAACAGACGACCTCACAAGTCTTCAACTGGCAGCTTCATTAAATAGTACCCGCAAAACAACAGTCTCAACGTCAACAGTGAAGAGGCGACTCCGGGATGCTTCCCTTCTATACAAAGTTGCGAAGAAAAAGACATATCTCAGACTGGACAATAAAAAGGAAATATTAAGATGGGCAAAAGAACACAGACACTGGACAGAGGAACTCTGCCTAGAAGGCCAGCATCCCAGGTGGCCTCTTCACTGTTGATGTTGAGACTGTTGTTTTGCAGGTACTATTTTTAATAAAAATATAAAAAAAGGTGCATTTTTACCCCCTTTTTCTCCCCAATTCCGTGGTATCCAATAGTTAGTAGTTACCATCTTGTCTCATCGCTACAACTCCCGTATGGGCTCTGGAGAGACGAAGGTTGAAAGCCATGTGTCCTCCGAAACACAACCCAACCAAGCCTCACTGCTTCTTAACACAGCGTGCAGCCAGCCGCACCAATGTGTCAGAGGAAACACCGTGCACCTGGCGACCTGGTTAGCGTGCACTGCGCCCACCCCGCCACAGGAGTCGCTAGTGCGCGATGAGACAAGGATATACCTACCAGCCAAACCCTTCCTAACCCGGACGACGCTAGGCCAATTGTGCGTCGCCCCATGGACCTCCCGGTCGCGGCCGGCTGCGACAGAGCCTGAGCTCGAACCCAGTGTCTCTGGTGGCACAGTTAGCATTGCGACGCAGTGACTTAGACCACTGCGCCACCCGAGGGGCTTTTGCGGGTACTATTCAATGAAGCTTCCAGACTTTTATTTTATATTTGCTGTAAAGATGATTGATTGGGTGAATGGTACTGTACAGCATGGAGCTTCTAATGTGTTTCTCTCGACACCTTGTGAGATTTTCCATTTTCTATGGAGCTTGGTATTTCCATCTGGTCTGATGGGAGAGGCTCTGGGTATGAGACTTCAACTATGTAGCCTATATTTCTGAAAAGCTGTGATTTATTTGTTGCTATAATGGTTAGTGATGTGGCAAAGAATCTATACATTTACATATTGTGATTTTATTTTTGGATGACATTCTATCAATATTTGACTCCAAGCATCTATTTTTGTTTTTGGTTACTGTAGGTAGTGCTTGTTGTACGTGGTTCCCGTCATGTAAACAAATAAAAGAAAGAAGTGCGATATTACTGTAGATGATCATTGATGAAAATGAGAGTGAGAGAAAACACAAAGCAATGACATATTTATTTCTAACACACGGTGAAATAAATCCATTCTTGTCTATGATGATTCTGTCTGAGCTGAACAAAGGAATATATCTCTATTGACCTCAGCCCTCGACGGTTTGCTTATAGAATGACACTCTCCCCTCTAACAAAGTAACACAGTCCATCTGGGATGCAGCCCCAGCTCCAGCCAACGTCTGCAGCTTTTTTGTTATCACTGATGCCGCACTTGACATGTAGTTGGTTCTCTCTCAGGGAAAGAAGCAGTCGGAGCAGCGTAACGGCACTAGCAGCACTAGCAGCCTGGTCGGTCCTGAGGAAAAAGCACAGATTACATTTCTCCCTCTCTCCAGAGAGGCTGCTTTCTGGATGTTCCATTCTGAATAACTGTGTAAAGTATTGACATCAGGCAAATAAATAAACATCGACTGGGCCTTTATGTGGTGGAGGGAGGGATGCTGAATGGTCAGACGACTGCTGTACTCCTCTGTAACCCTGGTTGTACGCTCTCTCTCTCTCTCTCTCTCTCTCTCTCTCTCTCTCTCTCTCTCTCTCTCTCTCTCTCTCTCTCTCTCACACATAAACACACACAAAGCCAACAAGCCCAACTAGCCCTCTCCAATCAGGGCAGGGACATTTATCCATATAGCTCGCTAAATACATTGATTAGAAGGAGAGGAATCTCCTCCACTGTCGCTTTCTGCCTCAATAGAAGTGCATTAGAATACCAGTTGGGAGGAAATTGCTCCCAGCCTCCGCCTCTCCCCCACTCCACCCTCTTTGTATCTCCCTCTCTCTGTCTCTCCCTTTCCTCCTCTCGTCTCTCTCAATGGGCTGTCTCCTACGGTGCTGAGAACAAGTGTTACATAGCGTCTGCGTTTCTGCTCTCTGAGCGTAGGCCTGTTCTGGTTCTGGACACCTGCCTGTCTCCCCCAACTTGTCTTTTGCATATATTCACAATATAGTTAATGGGTCACTACCTCCATCAGAAAGGATCTGTTTCTGCTAAGTCTGCAGCGTAAACTAGATGTGATGAGGCGCAGGCCAGAGCTGGCTGGACTCCTTTCAGATAATTCAGAGACAAAAGGGGCTGATTTCAAACTGCTTTCACACCCAGCCAGGCAGTACACATTTCATTTTTTTTTTACTTCAATACAAATGGCTCTTCTCACCATTTGCTAAGAAAAGAGCTCTCTTTCTCCCAGTCAGTTGAATAAAGAGATTCTGTTTCTCAAGTTTTGCACTTAAGAGCCCAGAAAATCGTTTTTTTTTTCAACCATTCCCTAAATAAGGAGTACCACTAGTGTCTCTGTGTTTAGTATGTTTGTTGTAACACAGGTCTGACAATATTGCTTAGTCAAAAAAGCATGAATATGACGACAACCACACACAGCCATTCATACCCATATGCTGGTGTGACTTATTTGTATCATGGTCATTTATCTAAAAGCACAATTATTTACATTGAGGCTCCATTATACTTATGCTTATGCTTATTTTTGGAACTCAAAAATACACACACACACACACACACACACACACACACACACACACACACACACACAATGTTGTAAATACCTCTGGTCTGCAGGAGATTTTAGCTCAGCTTTAAATTGCTGCCCGCTGTAGCTACCTGAGATGAATTCATTCAGGGCAAAGGAAGGAATTCAATAGCTATATTTAGTCCATTTCCCCCTTCAGTCTGGAGAGAATGCATATGGAATGAGGATCTGGAAACATACAGTTACAGGGAATATCATTATGACAGGAATAAGCTGTTCCAACATGTTAGAAAGATGTGATGCAAAAACATTCTCAGTCAAAAATCAATCAAGATAAACTCATTTGCCCGAAAAACAATGTATTGAATTGCCAGTCGTAAAATGGCTGGCTAATACAACCTAATATTTCTCTTTAAATCCCATATTCTCAATATGTTGTTGGCAGAGCACTGCGGTTGAGCTACTTCATCTTATTTATAGGAACAGCAAAACCCACATTTTACTAGAGGATAAAATAGCAGCATAGTGCAATTGGCCCTGCAAAGCTTTCTTTCATTGTTGATTCCTGTTCTGTGGTATCATGTACAGTCAGCTGTAGCGCTGTGTTGTAGTCAGCTGTGTGACTGTGTACTGATGCGGTGTATCACAGCAGCATCTAGCCTGGCAGGGAGGCACACTGTCTGTCTGTATTGGATGAGGATATTACATTTCCCAAACAGATTGTCTTCTCCTGATGTTGCTCTGTGCCCAGAATGGTTCTGCTCTTGGACACACAGCTGACTGTGGTCAGACAGTGGCTGTGCACAACATGGAATATGCTTAGTTCTCACTTTCTGTTCACATGTAGCTCGGTGAAATGTATTATCTACATAATTATGCTATAATCCGGGATTTTTTCAGGACTGACTTACTCTGGAGGTCTTTCTCATCCTGTCATCTCTTTAATCTATGTTTTTATAATAAAACAGCATTATTCGGTGCTGCTGACACCCATGAATGTTCCCGAGCATACTAGTTAACAAGGGTATACAATGCTATACAAATATTTTTCTCTTTACATACTAAACATGAATGGTGGTGTTAAAAAGAGCATGAGGTACTAGAAGTAACCAGCCTATGACAGGTCTGCATCATCATAATGAGACGGAGGGGGCATTCATTCATTCATGTCGTGAAAGGCAGCAGTCCCCCTCTCTTCTTCCCTTCCCCTCTTCCTCTCTCCGGGCCTGCAGCTGAAGTGCTGCCACTCCACATAGGAGGATCCAGGCTGCAGATTAGCAGAACAAAGCCAGGCTGCTCCTCTCCTCTCCCCAGAGCCTGGCCGGCCTGCGGCTGCAGCACGGAGCTGCCTCCCTCAGAGCTGTGAAGCCGTGACTCCGGAGTCAAGGAATTCCCATTCTGTCATGGGAACCTGCCATGGCTGAGGACTGAGGAGGACCGCTGCCTCTCCAAAGCTCTTTTGTCTGAATGCGTTTAATTGGGGCCCGCTTTGAAAAGGAAGGTGCTTATAATAGGAACTCCAAACTTTAAAATTTTTTTTTTTTTTTACAATAAAGACAAATTGTTCACCATTTAGGGAGGGGGATAAACTACTCCACACCTCAGAAAAAAAGTAGTAAATTTCTTTACATTGTGTTGTATTTAGTTAGTATTGTGGGAATTCCTAGCTGTTATTGCCCAGGCTGATGCTGGAAGCAGAGAGGAGAAAGAAAGGAGGAGAGAGGGGGCGATGAGAGAGAAAGAGAGATAGAGAGAGAGAGAGGCTGTACTGTAGTAATGAGGCTTAGGCTTGTCACTGTGGCTGTGGACTGGACTGGCCAGATAACCTGACTATTAACAAGCTTTGTATCTGTGCGCAGAGATGGCAGTCAGCTGCTTCATATTAGGCCAATTTAATTAGTCTCGTTTCAATAGAATTAATTAGCAAAGTGCTACAAGATTTGAATGGGGAAGGTGAATGAAGTCGTGTTTTTCTGTTTCCATAAAAGAGCATTGTTTAATTATTTGAGTTTTGTTTGATAGAAATGCTCTAATGAAATCTTGGATCTGTTAGTTGTACACATAAACTGTAAAATAGCAATCCTGAAGAAATTAAAATCTTTCATATGATTTTTCACACATAATTAGCCTACTGTATGGCCGAACGGATGTATCCGGTATGATATTTTTATGTTTAGAGCTACAGTATTATTTGTATTTATTTAGTGATTGAAGAGAGAGTGGACACATTTACTATTCAACCTGAAGTCCAGTTAATGAAGATGAAGGAATCTAGGATAACACAAATCCAAACAGATGATTGTTTTTACTGTTTTCATTCTCTATTCTCATGGTAGATGAGGAGTTCAGCCACAGTGTCCAAGCCCTGGTTTACTTGGTGGGTTGTTACAGCAGCAGTAGCAGTGCATTATGGTTTGTTACATATCAACTGTAGCAGTGCTGACTCTGTACTGTGTCTCACTCAGCAGCCATTGATGGCAGCTACACATGAGCTGCTCTCTCTAGCCCTCTCTCTCTCTCTCTCTCTCTCTCTCTCTCTCTCTCTCTCTCTCTCTCTCTCTAGCCCTCTCTCTCTCTCTCTCTCTCTCTAGCCCTCTCTCTCTCCCCCCTCTCTCTCTCTCTAGCCCTCTCTCTCTCTCTCTCTCTCTCTCTCTCTCTCTCTAGCTCTCTCTCTCTCTCTCTCTCTCTAGCCCTCTCTCTCTCTCTCTCTCTCCCTCTCTCTCTCTCTCTCTCTCCCTCTCTCTCTCTCTCTCTAGCCCTCTCTCTCTCTAGCCCTCTCTCTCTCTCTCTCTCTCTCTAGCCCTCTCTCTCTCTCTCTCTCTCTCTAGCCCTCTCTCTCTCTCTCTCTCTCTCTCTCTGCTACAGCCAAACCCTTCCCTTCCTTTTGCTCTGCTGCCTCCTCAACCTTGCTCTTAATTCCCCCAAATGTCAAATACTCCGAGAAGTAACACGCCGGTTCAGTCTCCTACATGTGAACGTAGTGTAGTGTACACCGCGAGCAATCTGCCCTATATGATTTGTGCTGCCTGATTTGGCAGTACAAGGCCGTCCACTGCTCTCAGATATAAATGTTGCTCTTTGATATACATGAGAGCTTAAAAAAAGATGATGGTATTTGCCGTTGCCATCTGACTGAAAATGCTGGTTCTTTCCCGTAGACCTCAACACACAATCCCTCTCTCCCGCTTCTCACGTCGGAAATCTCCCAGAATATTTGATATGGAGATAAGCTCAGGAGGTTTACATATCTGCCTGTTGCACAGCTGCACGATGGTAGGTAAATGTTTAATCAGGGCAGAAGAAAAAGGAATTTGGCATCTCAAAAAGGAGGAGGGAAACCAGAGGATGCTTACAGTTCTATTAGAGGTGTTTTGTCATAACACAGCCTGGGTCTTCAATAGACAAGAAAGACCAGGGGAAAAGAGCTGCTGTCTGTAAATCCGTCTGTTTTCTAGGTTTACATTCCCTTCTTACTTATCTAAACCTACTTATTAGATCATGTGGTGTTTATAACATGCTTATGGATGCGCAATGTATACATTATGAACACGCCGTTAATATAAAGGGTGACCGATCCTTTTTGTTGACACCTGTTGCACACTACTCATCAGAATCGTTTTGACTTTTAGATGTGTGTGTATTGTTGTGTGTTGTTAGATACTACTGCACTGTTGGAGCTAGGAACGCAAGCATTTTTGCTACACCCGCAATAACTCTGCTCAATATGTGTATGCGACCAATACAAATTGATTCGGCTGGTTTTGAAGATGGACATTTTAACATTGATGGTCCAAGTGTATTGGACAAAGCAGTTGTCTGTGTTTCTTGCTGTCTATGTTCTACCTACCAGAACGGATCTATTCTCGTCTCCTGAGCAGTGCATTTAGCCAATTCTTCCATTGCTTTAAGCTGAAACTTTGCCTGAAGATCTTCTCCAAAATATTCTGTGCATCACTATCGGCCTGGCATTTTTGATTAATTGTGCTAGACGCTGCTGGCTCGGCCGGGATTGTTGCCTTTCTGTTGCAACCTGCTTGACTTTGAAGGAATGCTGGATGGTAACAGATGGAGAGACTGAAGGAAGGAGCAGCTCCTGCCAAGTCCTTACTGAGGGGGACACAATTCAGGGGGTTAGCTAGCCTAGCTAACCTACCAGCTATTGCCTGCCTGCTAGGACGTTAACAACAGTACCACTACTCTGATCCTACCCTAGATACCCTCTTGCTTTCCAGAACAGTTTGGAATGAATTTCCATTTCCCTCTTAACTCCCTGTTGTTCATACAGAATACAGGTACAGATGTGGTATTTTAACTTGGTCACTCTTTTTCTATTGAGAATTTGCTGAGGATTTGAGATTTAAAGAAGCGTCTAAAGTTTGTAAGTTACATTTTGACATTTCAGACTTGATTACCCCGACTTGATTATCCCTACAAAAAGGTCCATTCTGTATGGATATCTAAAGCAATTCTAATTCACATTTCCTGTTGCTGCAGGATCATTTTCCTGCTACAGCAAACTGGCTCAAAGGAAGACCCTACATCTGTAGTGGATCTAATCTGCTTTAGATATTCATACAGTACTAGTACAGTTTGGAATGGATTTCCGTTGCGTCCTTGTGACTGTCGAGCATACAGTATTTGGATGAGCATTTTGTACTGAATTGAAAGCTGGTTCTCTCTAAGATGTCGTGCAGCAGCCTGGCCGCTGGTTATCAGTATCTAGAACCAGGACGGTGTGTTTGATAACAGGCTGCTCAGTGCAAATGGATTCATTTGGATTGATTCCGTTCTGACTAGGGCTGACCTATTCCAACAGTACCGGGCGTGTCCCCAATGGCACCCTACTCCCTACATAGTGCACTACTTTTGATGGCGCACAACTTTTGACCAGAGCCCTATGTAGGGAATAGGTTGCCATTTGGGATGCTACCTGGGTGTGTCCGTCAGATAGTCTCTTTGCAGCCTCCCTCTCCGTCTGACAGCTAGCAGCATTGATCAGAAGATAAACTGGCAGCCTTTTTGCTCTATAATGGAACTTAATGGTTATGGGCTCCCCATCAAGATCCTTCTCAAAGCAAGAGAAATGGCACCCGTCCTCTATGGGTGACGGCTTGTGAAAATCATTGATGTGAAGAATCACTCCGCACTGTGCGCTTAAAGTCATGGTTATCCCACGGATCGCTATGCTATCTCTGTGCATCATGCGTTGGTACTGTGCTCTGCTCTCTCTCTCTCTCTGCATGTTCATGCAGGAATGATGGAGCTGCGTTCGTTTGTTATTAAGTGCAAAATGTGTAGCGGTTGCATGTGACATTATGTAACGAAATACAGTCATATGTTTTACTTAAATCAGTGTGTGGTAGAGTATACATGTACACACTGCATAATGAATTCACCTTCCACCCCCCCAGTCTTCTTGTCTTTCTTCTTTCTCTCTTACAAGCCATCCTCACTTTCTTTCTCACACACACACACACACACACACACACACACACACACACACACACACACACACACACACACACACACACACACACACACACACACACACACACACACACATACAGAAGGATGTGTACCCTTCGGATATAAACTGTGATGTCCAGCTCCATTAAGTCCTGGTGAGATGGAGCATGTCCAGTGTGGAATCAGTGTTGCCCACCCCCCACCCCACCCCCACCCCACCCCAGCAGGCAGGGACCAGCAGCCCAGAGACACAGAGGGGGTTTGGGGTTGACTGGGCCCTGTTCCCCCAGGGCTGGCTGGATATAGACTACCTGAGTGGCATGCATTCATTTTCTAAAGCAAGACTCCATAATGGCTAACTGAGTAGAGTGTATCTGGGCCACGGGACTGGGAATACACACACACACACACACACACACACACACACACACACACACACACACACACACACACACACACACGCACAGGCATGTCTACAGCAAGCCACAAAACAGTTCTGACAGAAACTGGGCAGGAGGTTAATAACAGCACATTCATAGACTGCTGAAGGGCAAAATGTCACTAGCTCACATACAGTAGTTAGATCATTTTGTAGTTTCCATTATTGACATGCCAGTATTTCAAGCACTTGCTTCATCATTTTCCCAGCATTGGAATGCTTGCCACTTATGGTAATGTCACATATATTTCCATATGAGTTAAGCTAATCTACAGGTCCGCTGACTATTTTATACATTCTTCTTCTACTGATCAGACACTGTAGCAACAGGAGGATATGTTGCGGGTGTCAGCCTGCCCTCTGATTGGGTAGCAGAGTGCTGTATCCTATTCATCCCTTCCTGTGGGATTTAAGGGGGGATTACCAGGCCTTTTTGAGTGAAGCTCCAGGATTTGTGCCTGCTTTTCATGAAAGAAGAAAGAATTCTCTTCCTTCTTCTTAAGAATTACACAACCCTCCTCTCTGTCTGTTTGATGACCATTCAGCAGTACTGTATCGGAACAATATTGAGATATAAAAATGAACCGTTTACATTATGATTAAGTGCTAAGATTCGAACATATCCTGCTGCAATCAGTGTAGCTAGTCACTCTTGGGAAAAGTAATTTTTTTGTGGGCTGAAAAACAGGCACGGATGTGTCTACGATGTAATACCTTCACTTTGTATTGATTTTACTCTGGGCCTTGCTGCTGGTGCTGTGCTTCTTTCTGGTGTTGTCAGCTCGATGCCCTGTGATTTTTTTTATTTCGAAAATACTCCTTTGTTTGAGTTGCTTTCTCCGCTAGAACAGTCCAGTATTGAAGGATTTTCTCTTTTCAAGTGTGCTTGGTTGGGATCCGCTGGCCAGAACTTTTCTCATTCATTTCATTATTTTTGTTGTTACTGGAAGGTTGTCCTCTTATCCATTTTTGGACTGATGCCCACTCCTCCTCTCTGCCAAGTGTGTTGGCCTTCTCCACCTCTCCTCCTTTGGGCTCTCTCGCTCTCCCACATGTATTTCACACCCTGCCTGGCCATCTACCGTACCTTAAGTTTGTAGTCCAATATAAAATTGTTACGTGTGGCAAGTAATGCAGAAATGATTCATGGATAAAGCATAATGTCGTAAAAATGTGCGAGAGCCATGAATAAGACCAGATATAACACCATATATATATCTTCTTTTACAATAGTAGCGTAATACCAAGTGGAAAACAGTTGCAAAATGATGTTATTAGGAGGGATAAAAAGGCCATACCGTAGGTACAGATGTAGGATCTTAATTTGATCACTCTTTTGTTTCTCAGAATTTTCCTCCACAGCATGAAATCCAAACTTGTAGTGTATTCAATGTTTAAAAGGGCTTCTAAAGTTTGTAATTACCACTTTAAATTGTCAGACTTGATCTGCCCTAACAAAAAATGCATCAACCCCAACAAAATATTTAAATGAATTATAATCCACACAACAATTCACACATCCTGTTACTGCAGGATTATTTCCTGCTGTAGCAAACTCTCAAATGAAGATACGGCATCTGTATACTTGTTTGAATAGAGAAAGCCACCTTAAAGCCACATTCACGTAGTGCTATGAATACCACCAGTCTATTTACAAAGTCATTTTGTCACATTACGTTTATTCCATAAATTAACACCTTTGTTACTTCATCTCTGAAATATGACTTCGAATCCCTTTTTACAGCATCTGAGTACTACACTTCACTACCATGGGATAAAGAATGATGAAACTCACACTCCCAGCCTATTTCCGCTCTTGCCTGTAGAGGGGCCCTGGCCTGGTCAAAAATGGTGCACCATATAGGGAATAGTGTGCCATTTGGGACGCTGGCGGTTTGAGCATTGAGCAGCAGTCACATCCAGCAAATGGCTTCTCAATCTGTCAAGGGTTTGCCTTGCTATGCGTCTCCACCGTTCCTGCCGCCCGTCCTCAGTGCATATTACATGACTTGTAAAGCGGTCATAACAACACGGTGAAGCTGCTGACATGCAGGGGGGGGGGTCCTCTGTGCCCCCGGTGTTGTCATCCGTCATGTGAGAAACAGAGTCGTGAATACAGCAGGCCCCACTGCGATTCTCCACTGTGAATATTTCATAATACGATAACAAACAACAACAAAAAAACAAGCCTTCCCCTCATTGCTTTTAGCCCGGGCATTTAAGAGGCATGGGAAATAAGCGTCCCCGTCTAGTGTGTGGGTAGGCAAACACTTTGTATTATTATCAATAATGGGTCAGTTATAGCTTGGCGGCCAGGGAGACGAGAGGGAAGGGAAGGGAAGGGGGATACCTAGTCAGTTGCGCAACAACAATGCATTCAACCGAAATGTGTCTTCCGCATTCAACCCAACTCTGAATCAGAGAGGTGCTGGGGGATGAAGATTTAGAAGGGCTTTCTGCGTTGTGGTGGACATCCACATGATTTACCAAAGTTGAGTGTTGTTTACCGCCTCTTTGATTAATCACTCGCTCTCTCTCAGTCCTGTTATGCTTTCTGGGCCTAAGATGTGTTTATTGAGCATGATATGAGGCAGAAACAGAACAGTGAGCCAGCAGGCTAAAACGTATAGGCCACTCCTCAGGCCTGTATCATAGCCTGTCACCAAGCTGGTTTACTGCTTTAGTGGACCAGCAAAACCGAATAACTAGGTGTTTTGTTGTGTCAGGTTGGTGGTGGTGTGTTGTCGATGGAGAGGGAGTCTGTGTCTGTGCGTGTCTTCCTTGTGTGTTGGAGTTGTGTCTTCATCGTTACGTCGCGGCAATAGTTGACATGTTTACGTGTGCTGTAATCTCCCAGCATCTTCTCTGCTTGTAGAATACACCGGGTCCTCCTGGCTCCTCATACAGGGTGTAGCAGTGGAACAGTCACACTAGAACTCATCAGGCCCCAATTCATCATGATTCGGCCCGAAAAGCGTTCGCCTTTTGAACCCTCCTCTCTGATTGGAATGAGGCATGACTCTGCCTGCGCCCCCTCCACCCTCCATCCTGCCGCGCTCTAGCCCGCCACGCCTGCCCCTGCTCCCCTCTCCTCCCCGCTCTGTGCTCACCGCGTGAAATCGATACACTATATCTTTCTTCCTGACCTGCTCGCTGACCCCGATTGCTGCTTTCACACCGAACTGCAATTGGTTTGAACAGCTTTGGCCTGCAGAAAACAAGCAACCCTGAGACGAGCCCTGCGATGCTTGTGTGGAGTAGCTGTCGGTAGCTCCTCTCTTTATAATATGCGGCTGGATAACCTTGGTCCTGCGTTATAATTATACATCACGTGAAAGGACAAATGCCTTTTATTATTGATCATGGTGAAGGTAAAGGTTCTACCCTGCTCTCCTCCTCTGTTGGAGCTGGGAGCATCGCTGGGCTACTTTAAATAAGAACTGGTGACAGGTTTGTAGTTAGTGCCCCTCTCTCTCTCTCTCTCTCTCTCTCTCTCTCTCCTTATCTTGTACTGATGCATATCACCAAATGGGCTGTAACTTGTACTTTTTATGGAGCTCACAGACAGTCACCAGTTGGTTGCCTGACAACTCAAACGGAATCCTTCCACTGCTCTATGTTCGCTACTTACAGCAGCGGTTTGTGGTGACGTCACACTGAGGGGTGTTGCACAAAACAAAGTCATCCGCGATTGGATCATCTCTTAACAAATCAGAGTATCAAAGCCAAAAATCCACTTTACTCACGTGTGTTCTGGCTCTGGCCCAACCCATCGGTTTCTAGGACCAATCTGAACGGTTAGAATGTGTTTGCGTTCCAGAAATCGTCAGCGAAGTACTTAGATCCAGACTCGTTGTGGAGAAGAAACTAACTTCCGTGGCCCGTGGTTTAGCGCTTTGGCCGGAGCAAGTTTGGGTAGTCAGGCAAACCAGTCGGTAAATTACCATGGATTTTTGTATCAGGGTCACATTGTGCCCCTGAAACGTCTTATTTCTCTTTAATATAAAGCTCAAGATTGAGACCTGGTGTTCCCTGCTGTATACAGTCACTAAGGCCAGAAGAGGCCTGTGTGTGTGTTTACAGTTACATGATATTACATTCACTGGAGCTCTGAGAACAGGTGCTGCACAGTTGGAATGTTGTATTCTCTCTCTCCGTCTCTCTAGGAATGAGCTCACTAAATGGCTTTGCTTGGCCCAGAGGGGTTATGGGTCAATAGCATTTCTCTTCTCTTCTCTCACTACATCACAGGGTTCTGTAGACTTCAGCCCATGTTGTTCCTCTGTCTGGACCACATAAACAAGTAAAGGTATTCTCATCATGTGAGTACCAAATGTCCTTGTGTTGAAATAGTAGTTTGGCTGTACTGGTCCGGAGCATAGACCACAGCTACACACTTTAGTGAACCATGTTGGTGCACGAGGGGGAAAAAGGCTCAGAAAAATCATCTGTTGAATTGTTTCTGCACCAATGATGCCTTTTTCACTTTTCTCACTATGTGTCATGGGATTTTGTCATGCAGTGCAAATTCGGTTTTGTGTTGAAACGCATCTGTGCTATGAATACCTTTATCTTGATTGATTACCTCTGGTCAAAAGTAGTGCACTGTAAAGGGAATAGGGTGCCATTTGGGACTCAGATCAGATTTTCTTCCTGCTTGTCATAATGGGATCTCATGCAGGTTGGCTTGGGGAGGTTGGTACCTGTCCAAATTCAACTTGAGGAGCTCATTTCTCCTGGTGGTTTTTCATGACTCCTGTCCTGACTACATCCACTCACATGTATGAAGTATCCCTGATGAGTTCTGCACATGTATGAAGTATCCCTGATGAGTTCTGCACATGTATGAAGTATCCCTGATGAGTTCTGCACATGTATGAAGTATCCCTGATGAGTTCTGCACATGTATGAAGTATCCCTGATGAGTTCTGCACATGTATGAAGTATCCCTGATGAGTTCTGCACATGTATGAAGTATCCCTGATGAGTTCTGCACATGTATGAAGTATCCCTGATGAGTTCTGCACATGTATGAAGTATCCCTGATGAGTTCTGCACATGTATGAAGTATCCCTGATGAGTTCTGCACATGTATGAAGTATCCCTGATGAGTTCTGCACATGCGTTACAGTTACTGCACATTAAGTGACTACCATTAAGTTTTCTACCATTCAGTGTGTCCCTTTCAACCATATATTGCCAGTAAACTGCATGCAGTCTGTTATAGTATTTATTTTTGTGTTATACATTGAGATATATTGTGTTGAGTATAAACTACCGCAACGGGAACGGAATACATCAAATCCGCCATGATTAGGGCTGTGGTCACAACCCAAGTGCAAAGATCCCAAACACTGTTCTGTTTTGGCAGAAATACCATGAATCCAATCCCAAACCTCAAGAACAACAAGATGTTGTGTGGACTGGGCAGAATAACACACAATTCTATTCAGTTGACACTTTTTCTGTCTCTGTCTGTTTTGTATTTGCCAATTGAACATTGTGTTTGAAGTTTTATTTCTAGGGAGATGGACAAGATAAATAGTTAACAACCCCTCTTTGATAGCTCAGAGCAGGACTGGTGTATAAAGGACAGCTTTCATAGGCCAAGAGGACTTTGGCGACACACACACACACACACACACAGTCACACACACACACACACACACACACACACACACACACACACACACACACACACACACACACACACACACACACACACACACACAGAGAGGAGCAGCCGAAGCAGCTTGGCTTCGATCCTACTCGACACACATCCAAAGCCAGAAAACGACATGCTCTGTCACCCTGTCGCAACCAAACACCATAAACACACGCCACACACACACACACACACACACACAAACACACACACACACACACACACACACACACACACACACACACACACACACACACACACACACACACACACACACACACACACACACACACACACACACAGAGCAGTGCCTCCTATCTCCCTCCTCCTCTCCACTTTAGACATTCTGCATTTGTTGTACTTACCACTGAATAGTAGGGGCCCACGTTGCTTCTGGTTACGCATTGAAAGTGAAATGTGACTTCCAGAGCTTGTCATGGATCAAAATGTTGTGCTGGCAATTGTTTAAAAATATTGTTTTGCTATAAAGTAGCCCAGCCATGGTTTTCAGCTGAGCTGCCCAGAGATGGATTGCTTTCTGGAGTTTTTGACAGGTGTAATTGTTAAGGCGTCATCTGTTCTCGTTTGCACAAAAGACATTTTATCCAACTGTAGGACTTGCCTGCTAATCTTTCTCCCATCATTCTATTCTTTGCTTGCCACTAGACAAATCCCCTGTTATTGGACCAGATGGTGGAGAAATCCATTCTCATGATAAGTTGCTGCTAGTTTGCATTTAGATTACCTGCAAAAATTTAACAATTTACTACTCTGCTTCCAACCATAACTTCCCCTTTTCTTAGTATGGATTTGACTTACTTGTAACAAATGATATAAATCTTGATGAGTATGTTAAAAATAAGGGGTAAAGCAACACAGTGAACAGGAACAAACAAATAGAGCGACCGGTAATGTGTTTAGACTCTGGCCCAGAGTGCAATAGCAGCATCAATCAACTAACAACAGAGTCATAGAAAGACCAATTTAGAAAGTAGTACCTAGACTTCTCACAGACTTGAATAACTCACTCTCCTCAAAGGAAAGAGTTTTCAGCCCCCTAAACATTTCAAGTTCTTTTCTCTCTGCATAGTAACCGTTTCTAACAAGAGATTTCAACTGAAAGCGAAACAATTCTGTTTATGCAAAATATGTTTGAAAAACAAAATATTAAAATGAGCTGTATTGTGTAAATGTGACCTTCTTGGATTTCACATCGAGCCGTAGTGGTGGGACAATTCTAACATTAAATGAACTGTATGTTTCTGGAAATTAAGAAATGAGAGTTGAAATGCTTGAGGATGTGTAGAGACAATGTAAACAAGCTTGAACCCATCCCGGGTATAGCTATAAAACATAAAACTCCATGGTTCAGGTGATTAGCCCCTCTAGATATCTCCTGAAAGGTGCGTTGTGCATAAATCATCTGTCTTCTTTCTCCGTCTTGTCGAGCAGTGATGAGCGGTCATTTGCATAATCCTTTTAAGGAGTCAAATTACACTGTCATGTAGCAGATTTAACATGCTAGCAAGGAATCTATTGCTTTGCAGCTAATTAGAATATGCAGTGCCTTCAGAAAAGTATTCACACTCCTTGACTTTTTTCCACATTTTGTTGTGTTACAGCCTGAATTTAAAATGGATTATATTGAGATTTTATGTCACCTGCCTACCCTCAGTACCCCATAATGTCAAAGTGGAATGATGTTTTTAGAAATTTCTACAAATGAATGAAAAATGAAAAGCTAAAATGTCTTGAGTCAATAAGTATTCAACTCCATTGTTATGACAAGCCTAAATAAGTTATAAAACTTAAGGTATAAGGTATAAAACTTTGCTGAACAAGTCACATAATAAATTGCATGGACTCACTCTGTGTGCAATAATAGTGTTTAACATGATTTTTTAATGACTACCTCGTCTCTGTACCCCACCCAGACAATAATCTGTAAGGTCCCCCAGTCGAGCAGTGAATTTCAAACACAGATTCAACCACAAAGACCAGGGAGGTTTTCTAATGCCTTTCAAAGTAGGGCACCTATTGGTAGATGAGTAAAAAAAAAAGCAGACATTGAATATCGCTTTGAGCATGATGAAGTTATTAATGACACTTTGAATGGTGTATCAATACACCCAGTCACTACAAAGATACATCCTTATTAACTCAGTTGCCCGAGTGGAAGGAAACCGCTCAGTGATTTCACCATGAGGCCAATGGTGACTTAGTTACTTAGAGTTACAGAGTTGAATGAGTGTGATCGGAGAAAACTGAGGATGGATCAACAACATTGTGGTTACTCCAAAATACTAACCTAATTGAAAAGAAGGAAGCCTGTACAGAATACAAATATTCCAAAACATACATCCTGTTTCACAAGGCGCTAAAGTAACACTGCAAAACATTTGGCAAAGCAATTAACTTTTTGGCAAATCCAATACAACACATTACTGAGTACCACTCTCCATATTTTCAAGCATAGTGGTGGCTGCATCATGTTATGGGGATGCTTGTAATCATTAAGGACTAGGGAGTTTTCCAGGATAAAAAAGAAACAGAATGTGAGCTAAGCACAGGTAAAATCCGAGAGGAAAACTTGGTTCAGTCTGCTTTCCTCCAGACACAGGACAATAACCTACAAAAAAAGGCCAAATATATCCTGGAGTTGCTCACCAAGATGACATGAATGTTCCCGAGGGGCCGAGTTACAGTTTTGACTTAAATCTACTTGAAAATCTATGGCAAGACTTGAAAATGGCTGTCTAGCAATGATCAACAACCAATTTGACAGAGCTTGAAAATGTAAAAAATAATAATGTGCAAATATATTGTACAATCCAGGTTTGAAAGCTCTTACAGACTTACCCAGAAAGACTCACAGCTGTAATTGCTGCCAAAGGTGATTCTAACATGTATTGACTCAGGGATGTGAATACTTATGTAAATGAGGTATTTCTCTATTTAATTTTCAATACATTTGCAAAAATGTCAAAAAGCATGTTTTCACTTTTTCATAATGGGGTATTGTGTGTAGATGGGTTAGAAAACATTTTTCATTCATTTGTAGAAATTTCTAAAAACATCATTCCACTTTGACATTATGGGGTACTGAGGGTAGGCAGGTGACATAAAATCTCAATATAATCCACTTTGAATTCAGGCTGTAACACAACAAAATGTGGAATAAGCGAAGGGGTGTGAATACTTTCTGAAGGCACTGAACATAACAGCACATTTCACTTTTTACTGCTGCTGCTGCTGCTGCTCAGTTCCTCCTCTCAGCCACAGAGAAGCAGTTCAATAAATACTGTCCTTTTCATGCCCACAAAACAATTTGGATGTGGTAATGAGTGGTTTCTCTGAAATTCCTGGAGGTTTAACTCTCCTAGTCGTTTCAGGCTGGAGTGGAAATGGAAACTCAACATGATTAAGGGAAGGAGGCCTCAGAGGGCCCAGGGGGCTCTGGAGTTGTTGAATATTGAACACGTTCACATCGTTGTCATACTCAGATATTTATATATTGATAGCCAATGACACCAAGTCGTATGTTACAGTGGAAGTAGTTCCTGTAACATGTTGTGAATTGTCATAGTGTAGTTATCCTTTGTCCCAATGCATGTCACATTGCAGTCTGCAGAGCTTGTTTTCAGATAGTTTGCCATATAGCTGCTTATACGGTGTATCAAAACTCCTAGTACCGTAAAAGTAAACTTAGTTTGTAGAGGAATTGCAGCTTTATGCAAAATTGGTCATTCAGATATATTTCATAAGCAGGCTTATTGGGCAAATAAATGCCTCCAACCAGGTCTGGAAAATCTGAAATCATGCCCATTTCCCAAATGGCAACATATTACCTATATTGTGCGTCCCAAATAGCAACATATTCCCATATATAGTGCACTACATTCAAACAGAGCCACATGGGCCCTGGTCAAAAATAGTGCACTATATAGGAAATAGGGTGCCATTTGAGACGCACACTTGGAAACACAGGAGTTAAAATGCCCTGCTGCAAGTATACACTAATGTAAAACTCAGTCCAGCTGCATACAGTCATGTTTAATACCCTTGATTTATGGTTGAAGGAGAAGATTTACATCAGAACATAAACTCATTTTGGAAAGGACACCATCTTATCACCTTCTCAATTTTTCCTACCCTTCAACCATATCGAGAGAATCCACAAGTTGTTGCTGTAGTATATTCCTCTTTACCTCTCTATAAGGGACTCCAAAAAATCATGTTGTTACTTTGAACATATTTTCTTCTTATACAGTGGTGGTAGGGTAATCTTTACCCTAGCCTGGTGTCATATTCCATATTGGGCAATATTAGGGTTCTGCTGTGCTGCACAGACAGAGTGTGTGTCCCAAATGTCAACCTATTATTTTTATAGTGCTCTACTTTTGACTAGAGCCCTATAGGCTTTAGAGCACCACATAGGGAATAGAGTGCCATTTGGGATACGTCCAGGGACCAGGTCACCAGATAGCTGGATGGATGCTGAGGTAGTCTACTTATCACACCTCTTGTTTTCCCCTTGAATCCTCCAAACCAACAGGAAATTGAACACGCACAGACAGAGCAGTCTGTGTACCTTACCTCCACTCTTTATTTCAAAATGGATATCTCTAATGAAAATCAGAGGGGTCAGGAGGAGCAATAAAGGTTTGGCTGAGAGGCCTCTGGGAGCGACACGCTGTAATCATCTGATTTGGACATTTTGGGGCCCCATCAGTTGATTATTTGGATTGCCTCCCAAATGGCACCCTATTCCCTATTTAGTGCACTACTTTTGACCAGGACCCATAGGTACTGCCCTGTGCAGGGAATAAGGCTCCATTTGGGACGTAGCCTTTGCCTGGATGTGGTGCTCAACGCAGCATCCACACTACACACAACTCCTGATCCCCATCTGAAATCAAGGACAAATTGGCAACTCAACAGACTGAATAGAATAGTGTAGTTAGGGATGGAGAAAGTCAAAATGGTCACACTCACACTAATTGCGATTAGAGCCATACTTTGATTCCCTTCTTCCCACCATTATTTGGCTTGGGCCTCTCTGTGTTGCCTTGCCATCATTAAATATCATGATTGTCTTGTCACTCGTCTCTCCCCATCGCTTCTCTTAGTATTTCTTCTGCTCCTCTTCCCTGTTATTATTTCAGTCAGTATTTAGTATTCCATTCAGTCAAGGTCATTGCTTTTGCACTTCAGTGTGTGTGTGTGTGTGTGTGTGTGTGTGTGTGTGTGTGTGTGTGTGTGTGTGTGTGTGTGTGTGTGTGTGTGTGTGTGTGTGCGTGCGTGCGTGCGTGCGTGTGTGTGTGTGAGAGAGTGTCTCTTGTAGTGAGTCCAGATCATGCAGTCTGAACTGTGTGTTGTGTTGATCTCGTCCCACCGTTCTAACAGGAACAGCAATGTTGACTAAATGCTCTTATACGTCTGGACTTTCCATCAGTCTCTCTCTCTCCAGCCCAGACTAGCTGGGAAAAGAGCTTATAGCTCCCAATGTTCCTGAACAGACTTAGTCTAAGGCAGGGATGGGCAACTTTGATGGGGGTGGAGGCCACAAAAAACGGATCTCATGAGCAGCCACGGTGACTTGTGGGTCTGCGTACCCACATCCGTACCCACACATGCATTCAGTGCCGGCCCTAGCATTTTGGGGGCCCTAAGCCAGAAATTGATCCGCGGAACTACAAAAGGGTCGCCAGGTGCCCACCCCTGGTCTAAGGAATCGTCCCATATGGCACCCTATTTCCTTTATAGGCCAATAGAGCTCTGGTCAAAAGTAGTGCACTATTGTATATAGGGAATAGGGTGCCATTTTGGACAAAGTCTAACACTTTACTGGGATGCCTGGTCCTTATTGCAGTGTTTACTGTATACTGAGGAGTTTGTGATCCTCCAGGAAAACAACTCTCTTTGCTCTGCTCCTTCCCAGTCCTGAGACACCTCACAGTGTAGAGCTGAGAAGTTCAGTCAAAATACAGTACTGTATATTCAGTCAGTCAGCCACAGACCGGCTCGCTGCTGTGTTGTGATTTAAACAGCTAAACGGCGGTTTGCTGAACGCCCCCCACCGCGAGCAAAGTGCTCTTCTGAACAGGAGACCCTGCCGTGTTTGACGTCTTCACTAATTTGACATGGAGTTCAGAAACCTCATGACTCTTACAGCTAGTGATGTGAAGGACCATGTTTTCCATACCACAAACATAGCTGCTCTTTGACTTTGACTTTACAGTAACATAGTGGCCAGCCCAGCCCAGGCCCCAGCTACGGTAAGGTAACGGCTCACAGTGTTTTTCTACTTTAAAGCCTTTCAGTTGGTTTTGTGGTTACCCCTCTGACACGTGTTGAGGTAGCCCAGCCCAGCCCAGTCCAGCCCAGTCCAGTCTGCTCTCCCTTTCCTGGTCTGGTTGCCAGCATTAGCCTCTGCCAGCAAATCATTACACACGGAACCCTGCCAAAGTTTTAAATACCAGAAAATAACACCATTTACCACATGCAGGGCAATTATTTCTGTGAAAAATTACCCAGGGTTTTTTATTTGTGATAAACCCCCTTTCTTAGCGGAGAAAGACGATGCACAGCCGGCCCTTTCAGGTCTGAGCGGAGGACTCATTAATATTTATGGCCTGCTTTGCAAAGAAACATTGATAAGCTGGCTGGTTGAATATTAAGTTTGACTTTATTTAAAAACGCATTAAAAAATATTCAGCAAATTAAAGAAGGGACTTTTTTCATATTTTTTTAGAAAAAAGGTAAAGGAAAGCATTGGAAGCTTTGTAAAGAGGTTAAATAGCTCAGTCAGAGGAAGCAGCAGGAGGAGTGGGACTTGAAGATGTGTAGAAATACGTCCAGAATAGGATGGCAGTTGATATAGTTGAGCTGTTGATTATTCTGAAAGGCAATGTGAATGTATACTGTCATCACACCGACACACCGATACACACACACACCACACACGCGCGAACACACACACGCACACACACATAAACTATTTTACTGACACCTCAGGGTTCAGTCCTGTCTACCTACCCTCAGGATGTCTTCAGGAGAGATCGAGAGAGAGAGGCAAACCTTGAGTTGTCCAGAGAGGAACTGAACTGTCATACCATGCTTTGTCAACAAGTAGACTGTTTTTACTGCACTTGGGCTATACTGTGTGATATTATTGAGCAGTTGGAGACGTCTCACATGCACTGAAAACTCCTATCAATGCTGACTTATTTTTCAATTCCCATGTACTTAAGTAGTTATTATTAACATGTACATTATATTTACAGATCCTTCATTGGAAGTCGTTGGTACTTTACAGTCTACACATGCTATTTATCCACCTGCTCATTAACTGAATGTTATAAACTGACCAGCCCTACTGTATCTATCTTTGTAGGGAAATTAAAACCCTACACCCTTTCTGCATGGAGGGATCAGAGGAGGAGGCCATAGTTGATGCCCAATTCATGTCCAAATTCCCCCAGTAAGTTGGAAGTCTTATTTCACACATTCATTTAGGACATTGAGCGGTTTTAAAACATTGTTTATTTATATCACCAAGGTCATTTTGAGTGCCTGCGTAGATTTTCATGTCCTTTGATACTTGTTAGCCTGACATAGTGCTGCTTACGAAACCAAGTCAATAAACGGAGCAGCACTAAACCTCTTTGAAGAGAAAGCGAGATAGAGACAGAGAGAGAGAGAGAGACAGTGAGAGAGAGAGAGAGAGAGAGAGACAGTGAGAGAGAGACAGTGAGAGAGAGAGCGAGAGAGAGAGAGAGAGAGAGAGAGAGATACAGTGAGAGAGAGAGAGAGAGAGAGAGAGAGAGACAGTGAGAGAGAGACAGTGAGAGAGAGACAGTGAGAGAGAGAGAGAGAGAGAGTGAGAGAGAGAGAGAGAGAGAGACAGTGAGAGAGAGACAGTGAGAGAGAGACAGTGAGAGAGAGAGAGAGAGTGAGAGAGAGAGAGAGAGAGAGAGAGAGACAGTGAGAGAGAGACAGTGAGAGAGAGAGAGAGAGTGAGAGAGAGAGAGAGAGAGAGAGAGAGAGAGAGAGAGAGAGAGAGAGAGTGAGAGAGAGAGAGAGAGACAGTGAGAGAGCGACAGTGAGAGAGAGAGAGAGAGTGAGAGAGAGAGAGAGAGAGAGAGAGTGAGAGTGAGAGAGAGAGAGAGAGAGAGAGAGAGAGAGAGAGAGAGAGAGAGAGAAGCATTAGCTGATGAATGAGGGGCTTGTAGTCATGTTGCACTTTGTCCGATTTCTCACTCTCCCCCTGCAAGCGGTTTCATCAGCTGTGTGAAATCCGATTCAGATATTATTCTCCTCTGGTAAAAGAGAGGGCAGCTCAGCCATGGACACCGATCCTGGTTTGAGATTTAAATGTAAACCTCTAGAAGCTGTTATAGAAAAGACAAGTTATTCTATCACCCCACTCTAAGTTAGGCAGGAAAAGATGAAGTCACTACAGTCAGTCAGGGGTAGGTGTGATGCTGGGTTCCAGATAACAGGGCATGTAAATTAGCTGATAGCTGGCGCTGATGCCTGTCCGCTAGCAGTGGGACTGTGGAGAGAATTGAGTCCCCCACTGAGAGTATAGGGATGAAGCAGGATGTTCTCTCTCTCTCTGTGTCTCTCTGTCTCTCTCTGTCTTTCTCTCTGTGTCTCTCTGTGTCTCTCTGTCTTTCTCTCTGTGTCTCTCTGTCTCTCTCTCTGTCTGTCTTTCTTTCTCTCTCTCTCTCTCTCTCTCTCTCTCTCTCTCTCTCTCTGTCTCTCTCTCTACCTCCCTCTCTACCTCTCTCTACCTCTCCCTCTACCTCTCTCTACCTCTCTCTACCTCTCTCTACCTCTCTCTCTCTACCTCTCTCTGCTCTCTCTCTACCCCTCTCTCTGTCTCTAACTCTCTCTCTACCTCTCTCTACCTCTCTCTACCCCTCTCTCTCTACCTCTATACCTCTCTCTTTCTCTCTCTGCTCTCTCTCTCTCTACCTCTCTCTCTCTCTCTACCCCTCTCTCTGTCTCTACCTCTCTCTCTCTCTACCTCTCTCTACCTCTCTCTCTACCTCTCTCTCTCTACCCTCTCTCTCTCTTTACCTCTCTCTCTACCTCTCTCTGCTCTCTCTCTACCCCTCTCTCTGTCTCTACCTCTCTCTCTCTCTACCTCTCTCTACCTCTCTCTCTCTACCTCTCTACCCCTCTCTCTCTCTACATCTATACCTCTCTCTCTCTCTCTCTGTCTCTCTCTCTACCTCCCTCTCTACCTCTCTCTACCTCTCCTTCTACCTCGCTCTACCTCTCTCTACCTCTCTCTACCTCTCTCTCTCTACCTCTCTCTGCTCTCTCTCTACCCCTCTCTCTGTCTCTACCTCTCTCTCTCTACCTCTCTCTACCTCTCTCTCTCTACCTCTCTTTACCCCTCTCTCTCTCTACCTCTATACCTCTCTCTTTCTCTCTCTGCTCGCTCTCTACCTCTCTCTCTCTCTACCCTCTCTCTCTCTTTACCTCTATCTCTCTACCTCTCTCTGCTCTCTCTCTACCCCCCCATCTCTCATCTCAATTTTTCTCTCTCTCTGCTCTCTCCCTACCTCTCAAATCCACCCCCTCTCAATTCAATTCAAGGGGATTTACTGGCATGGGAAACATATGTTAACATTGCCAAAGCAAATGAAGTAGATAATATACAAATGTGAAAAAAACATAAAAATCAACAGTAAACAATACACTCACAGAAGTTCCAAAAGAATAGACATTACAAATGTCATATTATGTATATACAGTGTTGTAAAGATGTACAAATGGTTAAAGTACAAAAGGGAAAATAAATAAGCATAAATATGGATTGTATTTACAATGGTGTTTGTTCTTCACTGGTTGACCTTTTCTTGTGACAACAGGTCACACATCTTGTTGCTGTGATGGAACACTGTGGTATTTCACCCAGTAGATATGGGAGTTGACCAAAATCGGGTTTGTTTTCAAATTCTTTGTGAATCTGTGTAATCTGAGGGAATTATGTGTCTCTAATATGGTCATACATTGGGCAGGAGGTTAGGAAGTGCAGCTCAGTTTCCACCTCATTTTGTGGGCAGTGTGCACATAGCCTGTCTTCTCTTGAGAGCCATGTCTGTCTCCGGCGGCCTTTCTCAATAGCAATGCTATGCTCACTGAGTCTGTACATACAGGTATTCTGCCACTGTGTACTCTCTGTTTAGGGTCAAATAGCATTCTAGTTTGCTCAGGTTTTTTGTTAATTCTTTCCAATGTGTCAAGTAATTATATCTTTTTGTTTTCTCATGATTTGTTTGGGTCTAATTGTGTTGCTGTCCTGGGTCTCTATGAGGTCTGTTTGTGTTTGTTAGCAGAGCCCCAGGACCAGCTTTCTTAGGGGACTCTTCTCCAAGTTCATCTCTCTGTAGGTGATGGCTTTGTTATGGAAGGTTTGGGAATCGCTTCCTTTTAGGTGGTTGTAGAATTTAAAGGCTCTTTTCTGGATTTAGATAATTAGCGGGTATCGGCCTAATTCTGCTCTGCGTGCATTATTTGGTGTTCTACGTTGTACACAGAGGATATTTTTGCAGAATTCTGCATGCAGAGTCTCAATTTGGTGTTTGTCCCATTTTGTGAATTCTTGGTTGGTGAGCGGACCCCAGACCTCACAACCATAAAGGGCAACAGGGTTTTTAAGTATTTTCTGCCAGATCCTAATTGGTATGTTGAATTTTATGTTCCTTTTGATGGCATAGAAGGAAGGCTCTTCTTGCCTTGTCTCTCAGCTCATTCACAGCTTTGTGGAAGTTACCTGTGGCACTGATGTTTAAGCCAAGATATGTATAGACCTTTTTTGGAACACCATTATTTTGATCTTACTGAGATTTACTGTCAGGGCCCAGGTCTGGCAGAATCTGTGCAGAAGAGCTAGGTGCTGCTGTAGTCCCTCCTTGGTTGGTGACAGAAGCACAAGACCATCAGCAAACAGTAGACATTTGACTTCAGATTCTAGTAGGGTGAGGCCAGGTGCTGCAGACTTTTCTAGTGCCCTCGCCAATTCTTTGATATATATGTTGAAGAGGGTGGGGCTTAAGCTGCATCTCTGTCTCACCCCACATTCCTGTGGGAAGAAATGTGTGTGTTTTTTGCCTATTTTAATCACACACTTGTTGTTTGTGTACATGGATTTTATAATGTCGTATGTTTTTCCTCCAACACCACTTTCCATCAATTTGTATAGCAGACCCTCATGACAAATTTAGTCTAAGGCTTTTTTTAAATCAACAAAGCACGAGAAGACTGCCTTTGTTTTGGTTTGTTTGTTTGTCAATTAGGGTGTGCAGGGTGAATACATGGTCTGTCGTGCGATAATTTGGTAAAGAGACAATTTGACATTGTTTTCACTGAGGAAATGTACGAGTCTGCTGTTAATGATAATGCAGAGGATTTTCCCAAGGATTCTGTTGACACATATCAAACGGTAGTTATTGGGGTCAAATTTGTTTCCACTTTTGTGGATTGGGGTGACCAGTCCTTAGTTCCAATTATTGGGGAAGATGCCAGAGCTAAGGATGATGTTAAAGAGTTTTAGTATAGCCAATTGGAATTTGTTGTCTGTATATTTGATAATTTCATTGAGGATACCATCAACACCACAGGTCTTTTTGGGTTGGGGGGTTTTTATTTTGTCCTGTAGTTCATTCAAGGTAATTGGAGAATTCAGTGTGTTCTGGTAGTCTTTAATAGTTGATTCTAAGATTTGTATTTGATCATGTACATGTTTTTGCTGTTTGTTCTTTGTTATAGAGCCAAAATGATTGGAGAAGTGGTTTACCCATACATCTCCATTTTGGATAGATAATTATTCATGTTGTTGTTTGCTTAGTGTTTTCCAATTTTCCCAGAAGTGGTTAGAGTCTATGGATTCTTCAATTACATTGAGCTGATTTCTGACGTGCTGTTCCTTCTTTTTCTGTAGTGTATTTCTGTATGGTTTTAGTGATTCATCATAGTGAGGGCGTAGACTCAGGTTTTCTGGGTGTCTATGTTTTTGGTTGGACAGGTTTCTCAATTTCTTTCTTAGATTTTTGCATTCTTCATCATACCATTTATCATTGTTGTTCATTTTCTTCGGTTTTCTATTTGAGATTTTTAGATTTGATAGTGAAGCTGAGAGGTTAAATATACTGTTAAGATTTTCTACTGCCAAGTTTACACCTTCACTATTACAGCGGAACGTTTTATTCAGGAAGTTGTCTAAAAGGGCTTGAATTTGTTGTTGCCTAATCATTTTTTGGTAGGTTTCCAAACTACATTCCTTAGCATTTCCAAACTACATCTATAGCATTTCTTAATGTTACTCATTTCCTTTGGCTTTGATGCCTCATGATTGAGTATTGCTCTGTTCAAGTAGACTGTGATTTTGCTCTTGTCTGATAGGGGTGTCAGTGGGCTGACTGTGAATGCTCTGAGAGACTCTGGGTTGAGGTCAGTGATAAAGTAGTCTACAGTACTACTGCCAAGAGATGAACTATAGGTGTACCTACCATAGGAGTCCCCTCGAAGCCTACCATTGACTATGTACATACCCAGCGTGTGACAGAGCTGCAGGAGTTGTGACCCATTTTTGTTGGTTATGCTGTCATAGTTGTACCTGGGGGGGGGGGGGGGGCAAATGGGGGAGGGAATGCTTTCACCTCCAGGCAGGTGTTTGTCCCCCTGTGTGCTGAGGGTGTCAGGTTCTTGTCCGGTTCTGACATTTAGGTCGCCACAGACTAGTACATGTCCCTGGGCCTGGAAATTATTGATTTCCCCCTCCAGGATGGAGAAGCTGTCTTCATTAAAGTATGGGGATTCTAGTGGGGGGATATAGGTAGCACACAGGAGGACATTTTTCTCTGTTGAGATCATTTCCTTTTGAATTTCTAGCCAAATGTAAAATGTTCCTGTTTTGATTAATTTAATGGAGTGAGTAAGGTCTGCCCTGTACCAAATTAGCATACCCCCTGAGTCCCTTCCCTGTTTCACACCTGGTAGTTTGGTGGATGGGACTACCAGCTCTCTGTAACCTAGAGGGCAACCAGTGGGTCCGTCTCCTTTATACCAGGTTTCTTGTAGGATGACAATGTCTGTATTTCAGTTTTTTTGAGCAAGTCCAGGATTCCTGCTCTTTAGGCCAAATGCAGATGACCTCAGACCTGGGATATTCCAGGATGAGATAGTGAAGACTTTGTGTTCCAGTGTCAGGTGTTGTTGGTCGTGTGGTTTGGCCTCAGGCCAGTAAGTGTGAGCAGAGCCTGCTGAGCATCTGGGACATGCCATTGGCGTGGGTTAGTGTAAGAGTGGGGGTCGGGCCTGTTTGCCCGCTCACGGCCTGGGCGTATGTGTGACTTCCATGTTGAGGCCCTCTTGGCGGGGGTGGGGTGCATGGGGAGGGCAGGAGGGTCATAGGTCTGATCTGAGGGGGCCTAAAAGGGGTGTGGGCATGGTTGACTTGGGGGGGGGTGTTGATTGCTTGGGGTGGGGGTGTGTACGTGTTCGGTGGTGTTGTGGTCTGGATGTTGGTCCTCTCCTCGCTGGGCGGGGTGTCTATTGATCTGTTGTCCCTGTGTTGGGGCTGCGTTTGAGAGCGGCGTCCTTTAGAGTCCGGGCAAAGGTGGGCACTGCTGCCTTGTATAGGTGGATCTGGTCATAGAGGATGTTCAAGTCCAGGGTGGAGTGGTGGGCCAGGAAAACATTTGGCTTTGAGGCATAGTCACGGGAAATACTTGCATTTACCCGCTGTATGGTAGCAGGGTGGAAGTATTTTCGTGGTAGCAGGGTGGAGATAACCACTTGTGCGTTGGGGAATGTAGAAGAAGCTTTCTCAGTCATTCCGTTCAGTGCTGTGGCCACACATTCCTGCTGTGTTCTCAGGTCGTTTGTGCCTGTGTGTATTATTATGTGGCTAGGTGAACCTAGTTGGTCCTCAGACAGAAGGTCTAAGGCGCGCTGGGTATTTGGACACCACAGTTTAGACTCCGTTCCCTTCATCCATCAGAGCAGATTCATCATGCCTCTGGTACTCCCCCATCTCTTGCCAGCCATTCAGATTAGTCCTTATAAAGAGAGAACCAGAGCAGAGCTGTGTTGCCCACAGGGAGAGCTCTAACTGACCGTGACTGCAAAATGCTGCTCGCCCAAAGGTTTTCTGCACTCCAGACGTTTTGCTAGGCAGGGCTTAATTATATGTACTCTTTTATCTTTGTTTATGGAACATGTGTGGTATTGGTAGAGGGAGGCAGGGGGATATTTTTCTCTGTCCAATAAGAGTTGTCATCATATGAGGAATGGAGGAGAAGGAGAGAGGGCGAGAGTTAGTGAGATAGAGAGAGAGAGAGAGAGAGAGAGAGAGAGAGAGAGAGAGAGAGCGAGAGAGAGAGAGAAAGGGAAGGGAGTCCTCTTCTTTCCTCCCCTCTCCCCTGCTTGGTCTTGCTTGCAGTTGTTTGGCAGAAAGCCTCATCACTATGTCAACACAGTAACACTGAAACACTGGGCTGTCCAACAGCAGCTCCCTCTCTCTCTCTCTCTCTCTCTCTCTCGCTCTCTCTCTCTCTCTCTCTTCAACACATTACTTCTTGACCAGAGGTACTGTACAGGTCTCTGTTCAACACATGGCTGGACCAGGACCAGAGCTACTATAGAGCTAAGAGGTTTTGCTGGTCAGCAGGGCCCTAACAGAGGCCCAGGGCCCACAGCTTTCCCTGGTCAGTCCATGATGTGGAGCCGTTACGGTGTCACTGGCAACACTTCACCAGAGGTTAATTGGTTGTAGATAAACTGTTTTGTGCTGGCCATTGGTCAAGATCTGACACATTCCTGATCTGTTTCCAGACTCTGGATAATAATAACACAGTGTTGTCGAAGACTAGCCTCCATTGCAGTGCACCTGGCTGACTGTTGGGCTTCTCCTTCGCTCTGTCAGATGTTTGTTCACACAGAGAGGATGTGTACCTTGTGTAATCTCCCCAAGTGGGGAGAAAAAAAGGACAAAATCATTTGATTGGTATTTTATTGTTCATTAGTAAGCTTAATGCACCAGAAGTAGTGACAAGTTTGTTGTGTCAAATTCCGGTTTGATCTCTGCTTGTTGTGACACGAACCCACAGAATCAATTCCCAGATGATGAAAGCAGCAGTCTGCGCCAGCGTTGTACACTGTTTCCACATCTCTGCTGCAGCCTGCAGGGCCCTGACACGCACTCTCTCCTCTCCTTCGCTCTCTAAATCCTCTCCATGCTGTTTCTTTCTGTGTATAATCCACAATTAAGGTGAGATTGCAGACCTTGTAGTTAATACTACAGCATGGTGCTCCAGCATGGGGGAATATTTAAAAAAATTTTTTTAGAAACCGTAGCTACCAGCGATGCAAAGCAGGAGGAAATTGCAGGTCTCAGATGAATTGTATGTGGTGGCATGTTTTATTAAAAGGTTGTCAACAAAATGAGCAAGGAGACTTGTTCTAGGACCTTTAGGCTACTTGTATTCTGCTGAGCTAGTTTTATCACAAACCAGCAATTACATGTTAAAATGTAAATGGTTTGTTGTCAGCAGAGCTGCAGTTGCAGATGTAGCATCTTCATTTGAGCCAGTTTTCCTACAGCAGGAAAATAATCCTGCAGCAACAGGACATTTGAATTATTATGTGGATTATAATTAATGGATATTTTCTGTAGGGTTTGATACAAGTCTGACATTTCAAAGTGGAAATTTGCAAACTTCAGGAGTCATTTTAAACCTCAACAACCCTACGTTTGACATGTGTTGCATTGCAGGAAAGTTCTCCTCATATTAAGATTTTACAACTCTAGCTTCAGTATGCATTGTGTTACTGAAACTGTCAAATGCCTAATTGTGTTTGTATGTTAATCAGAGGTGTTTAAATACATGTCAAAACCTCTTTTCACTATCTCTGAGAACAGTCTGCATCCATTTACAATTGTTGAAATACATGTAAAATAATTCAAAATCACAATTTACTTTTTGTTATGGTTGCACTATGTAAACATGACTAAATCTCTGCCCACTTATAACGTTCAGCATTCAGGCTAGTCAAAGTCAGTAAAGGCTGATGTGCTTACATCACTCTGCAAAACTTTTTACATTTACATTTAAGTCATTTAGCAGACGCTCTTATCCAGAGCGACTTACAAATGGGTGCATTCACCTTATGACATCCAGTGGAGCAGCCACTTTACAATAGTGCATCTAAATCTTTTAAGGGGGGTGAGAAGGATTACTTTATCCTATCCTAGGTATTCCTTAAAGAGGTGGGGTTTCAGGTGTCTCCGGAAGGTGGTGATTGACTCCGCTGTCCTGGCGTCGTGAGGGAGTTTGTTCCACCATTGGGGGGCCAGAGCAGCGAACAGTTTTGACTGGGCTGAGCGGGAACTGTACTTCCTCAGTGGTAGGGAGGCGAGCAGGCCAGAGGTGGATGAACGCAGTGCCCTTGTTTGAACAGTCTGCAGCACCCGGCCTCAACCTACTAGAATCTGAAGTCAAATGTCAACTGTTTGCTGATGATCCGGTGCTTCTGTCACCAACCAAGGAGGGCCTACAGCAGCACCTAGATCTTCTGCACAGATTCTGCTAGACCTAGGCCCTGACAGTAAATCTCAGTAAGACAAAAAATAAGTGTTCCAAAAATGATACATTTAACATTTACATTTAAGTCATTTAGCAGACGCTCTTATCCAGAGTGACTTACAAATTGGTGCGTTCACCTTAAGACATCCAGTGGAACAGCCACTTTACAATAGTGCATCTAAATCTTTTAAGGGGGGTGAGAAGGATTACTTTATCCTATCCTAGGTATTCCTGAAAGAGGTGGGGTTTCAGGTGTCTCCGGAAGGTGGTGATTGACTCCGCTGTCCTGGCGTCGTGAGGGAGTTTGTTCCACCATTGGGGGGCCAGAGCAGCGAACAGTTTTGACTGGGCTGCGCGGGAACTGTACTTCCTCAGTGGTAGGGAGGCGAGCAGGCCAGAGGTGGATGAACGCAGTGCCCTTGTTTGGGTGTAGGGCCTGATCAGAGCCTGGAGGTACTGAGGTGCCGTTCCCCTCACAGCTCCGTAGGCAAGCACCATGGTCTTGTAGCGGATGCGAGCTTCAACTGGAAGCCAGTGGAGAGAGCGGAGGAGCGGGGTGACGTGAGAGAACTTGGGAAGGTTGAACACCAGACGGGCTGCGGCGTTCTGGATGAGTTGTAGGGGTTTAATAGCACAGGCAGGGAGCCCAGCCAACAGCGAGTTGCAGTAATCCAGACGGGAGATGACAAGTGCCTGGATTAGGACCTGCGCTGCTTCCTGTATGAGGCAGGGTCGTACTCTGCGGATGTTGTAGAGCATGAACCTACAAGAACGGGCCACCGCCTTGATGTTAGTTGAGAACGACAGGGTGTTGTCCAGGATCACGCCAAGGTTCTTAGCGTTCTGGGAGGAGGACACAATGGAGTTGTCAACCGTGATGGCGAGATCATGGAACGGGCAGTCCTTCCCCGGGAGGAAGAGCAGCTCCGTCTTGCCGAGGTTCAGCTTGAGGTGGCGATCCGTCATCCACACTGATATGTCTGCCAGACATGCAGAGATGCGATTCGCCACCTGGTCATCAGAAGGGGGAAAGGAGAAGATTAATTGTGTGTCGTCTGCATAGCAATGATAGAAGAGACCATGTGAGGTTATGACAGAGCCAAGTGACTTGGTGTATAGCGAGAATAGGAGAGGGCCTAGAACAGAGCCCTGGGGGACGCCAGTGGTGAGAGCGCGTGGTGAGGAGACAGATTCTCGCCACACCACCTGGTAGGAGCGACCTGTCAGGTAGGACGCAATCCAAGCGTGGGCCGCGCCGGAGATGCCCAACTCGGAGAGGGTGGAGAGGAGGATCTGATGGTTCACAGTATCGAAGGCAGCCGATAGGTCTAGAAGGATGAGAGCAGAGGAGAGAGAGTTAGCTTTAGCAGTGCGGAGGGCCTCCGTGATACAGAGAAGAGCAGTCTCAGTTGAATGACTAGTCTTGAAACCTGACTGATTTGGATCAAGAAGGTCATTCTGAGAGAGATAGCGGGAGAGCTGGCCAAGGACGGCACGTTCAAGAGTTTTGGAGAGAAAAGAAAGAAGGGATACTGGTCTGTAGTTGTTGACATCGGAGGGATCGAGTGTAGGTTTTTTCAGAAGGGGGGAGAAAGAGGTCAGAGCACAGGGTAGGGCAGTGTGAGCAGAACCAGCGGTGTCGTTTGACTTAGCAAACGAGGATCGGATGTCGTCGACCTTCTTTTCAAAATGGTTGACGAAGTCATCTGCAGAGAGGGAGGAGGGGGAGGGGGAGGAGGATTCAGGAGGGAGGAGAAGGTGGCAAAGAGCTTCCTAGGGTTAGAGGCAGATGCTTGGACTTTAGAGTGGTAGAAAGTGGCTTTAGCAGCAGAGACAGAAGAAGAAAATGTAGAGAGGAGGGAGTGAAAGGATGCCAGGTCCGCAAGGAGGCGAGTTTTCCTCCATTTCCGCTCGGCTGCCCGGAGCCCTGTTCTGTGAGCTCGCAATGAGTCGTCGAGCCACGGAGCAGGAGGGGAGGACCGAGCCGGCCTGGAGGATAGGGGACATAGAGAATCAAGGGATGCAGAAAGGGAGGAGAGGAGGGTTGAGGAGGCAGAATCAGGAGATAGGTTGGAGAAGGTTTGAGCAGAGGGAAGAGATGATAGGATGGAAGAGGAGAGAGTAGCGGGGGAGAGAGAGAGAGCGAAGATTGGGACGGCGCGATACCATCCGAGTAGGGGCAGTGTGGGAAGTGTTGGATGAGAGCAAGAGGGAAAAGGATACAAGGTAGTGGTCGGAGACTTGGAGGGGAGTTGCAGTGAGGTTAGTGGAAGAACAGCATCTAGTAAAGATGAGGTCGAGCGTATTGCCTGCCTTGTGAGTAGAGGGGGAAGGTGAGAGGGTGAGGTCAAAAGAGGAGAGGAGTGGAAAGAAGGAGGCAGAGAGGAATGAGTCAAAGGTAGACGTGGGGAGGTTAAAGTCGCCCAGAACTGTGAGAGGTGAGCCATCCTCAGGAAAGGAGCTTATCAAGGCATCAAGCTCATTGATGAACTCTCCGAGGGAACCTGGAGGGCGATAAATGATAAGGATGTTAAGCTTGAAAGGGCTGGTAACTGTGACAGCATGGAATTCAAAGGAGGCGATAGACAGATGGGTAAGGGGAGAAAGAGAGAATGACCACTTGGGAGAGATGAGGATCCCGGTGCCACCACCCCGCTGACCAGAAGCTCTCGGGGTGTGCGAGAACACGTGGGCGGACGAAGAGAGAGCAGTAGGAGTAGCAGTGTTATCTGTGGTGATCCATGTTTCCGTCAGTGCCAAAAAGTCGAGGGACTGGAGGAAGGCATAGGCTGAGATGAACTCTGCCTTGTTGGCCGCAGATCGGCAGTTCCAGAGGCTACCGGAGACCTGGAACTCCACGTGGGTCGTGCGCGCTGGGACCACCAGATTAGAGTGAAACTCTATGTCAACAGATTATTATATCCTCCGTCAGAAAACGCCATGTCGGATGAGATACGTTCATATTCTCCCCAAGAGATCAGATGAGAAGACAGCCTACGCTATTTCATCAGGGGGTTCTTTCTCGTGGTCATCAGCTGTAGTCTGCCAGCCATAGGGAGCCTGCTGGTGGCAGGGAGGCTGTAGGAGCATTACTGTGTGACTGGCTGTCTGTTCGTCAGGTGATGAGGCTGAGAGACTGAGAGGAGGAAGCTGTTTCACAGGGAATGTCTAATCTGTGTGACTGGGAGTCATGCTGGGCACTGAGCACTGAGCATCCCTCACTCTCTCAGCTCCAACACTCCCTCCCTTCCTTCCTTCCTCCATCACACCCATCCTGACAGTCTCTCTCTCTTTCTCCACCCCCTCTCACCAGCCCTCTCTCTCAGCTCCCTCCCTCCCTCCCAATCCCTTCCCTCCCCTCCTCACCCCCCCCTGCTCAGGGAGCGCTTAAGAACCCCATAGCTCCCCAGTGCCGGTGTTCATGTCATTCACGGTCTCCGAGACATGTCGCTCCCCCCTGCCTCCCCATCCCAAATAAACACGCTCGCCATCAAAGGAAGCTGATTCTAGAATTTGATAACATCATGTTCTCTTTGCAGAGAAACCATATAGAGCCATGCAAATGAATGGTCCTGACTGATTGGTCCTGGATATTTCAGGTGCTCTGAGCATCCCTTTCCCCTCACTCTGGATTGACATGCATAAATAGAGTCATGCATAAATACATACGTAATATATGTTAAGGCATCTCCAGATGTTTTATTTTATGAGGGCAGGAACTTGGCCCTTTCTATCTAATCGGTTGCGGCAAAATGACACTCCATGCAAATGATGGTTGAGGTTGTTTGCCCTCAAATATTTCCTGTAAAAAGAAAAGGCGGAAGAGAGGCGATGAGATGCCACTCTAATTGGTGCGGAAGCTATTTGGCTGCATTCCAGCTGTATCAATTGCTTTTCTGCTGCTTTTCTCAAGTAATAGCTTGTAATTGTTATTCTTCAGATTTTATTAACGAGCTACAGACAGAGAAGCCTTGATTTGCTCCAGTAGCACACAGACAATAATTATAATGGTACCTCTACTTGACGTGATTTCAGAACGAACGCAGGCGGCACAGGACAATGATGCAGCTCAGCTCCCTGATGCAGTCAATGACCAAATCTTATTTTCCCTCCCTCCCTCCCTCCCTCCCTCCCTCCCTCCCTCCCTCCCTCCTGCCGTGACTGACACTCTCCCAGAACCACTCTAGTCTTGCTGCATCGCCCTGCAAATCAAATATGACAGGGAATATTGTTGGCATAATGGAGAATCGCAGGAGAAAGTACCACTGTACACACACAAATAGCTCAGGGCTTAATTGAACATCGCTGCCTCTGACCTGGACCCAGCCACAGGTCCAGGGTAATAGACCTAGTGGTATTCCTACTGCTACAGATAGAGATAGGTAGTGTACTGAGCTGGGCGGCAGCTGTGGTCAACATCTCTCGCTCTCTCTCTCTCTCTCTCTCTCTCTCTCTCTCTCTCTCTCTCTCTCTCCCTTTCTCTCCGTTTCGCTCTCTGTCCCCCCTCTCTCTCTTTCCCTGTCCCCCTCTCTCTCCCTCTCTCGCTCTCTCCCTGTCCCTCTCTCTCTCTCTCTCTCTGTCTCTCAGTACTGATACATCTAGAGTCAGTGTTTTCACTATTTTGAAGTACCTCCTAATGGTAATCATTAGGAAATTCAAAGTAATGTTTTTGTTCCTCTGTGCATATTGTGAAGGCACAAGTTGTGGTTCTGACAGATTTATCGTGAATTGTCCCCTGGAATTCAATATGTATTTACTGTATATTCGGCATAGCTCCATCTGCATATCAGACAATTTACACTTGAATAGGAATTAAATATGATTTGAAGTCACTCTTTCAAGAGCGAGGCAGACAAAGCTAGAGAGCAAACAACACTTCTTTTAACTGGGTTTTGTTTTTGCCGTCTGCTCTGCTTTTGTCACGTCTTAGAACTTTCAGAAGTTGGACTTTCTTTTCAACCGTCTCTCCTCTGAGTTGTCTCTCCCTCCTCCGTGACTGAGTTGAAGGAGGAGGAAGGACTGAACTGAAGTCTCTTTCCCCTATCTCTCTCTTGCCATCTCTCTCTCTCTCTGTGGCTGCTGCTGTCTTGTTTGAATAATGGTTGTGATAATTTCCCCCAGTCCAATGAGAGAGTGTGGTTGAGGCTGAGTAAACAGCCTGATTGGCTGCTGAAGGTCAGAGTGACCGCAGGTGTCACAACAGTGAATTACAACAATGACAGTCACAGAAGAGGGCGATATCTCCTTATTCATCCCTCCTTTTTCAATCCCTCCTTTTTCAATCCCTCCTTTGACTTGAAGGAATGAATTATTCTCAGGCAGGAGTTAATTACGCATTAAGCAAAAATGATTGTATCTCCTCTCTTTAACACGTATAACTATTTAAATATGATTCATTTGCTCGGTTAAAACGTACTTTTCATTCCTTGGAGGAGAACAGAATAGCAGAATATCTCCTAGTATTTTTCCTAGTATTGGTTGTTGTGCTGCAGTAAAATGGGACTTAAGTCTAGCCTCTTCGTAATCCTGACACATTGTAGAGCTGGACGACGAGAGGAGCATGAACCTGATCTTGTGTCGCATCGACTTTCATTATACAACAGGCATTGCAATTGGAAACCAATTGACATGACATGTTCTCTATCAGTCGATGCTGTAGTCTTTCATCACAGAAGATGTCAAATGAACAGTCTTGAGGTCTCGAGTGGCGTCGCAAGTATTTCTATTTGCAGATTCAAGTCGGTTTGCCAGGGCTTACACTGCCTGATTCTCTGTCTCCTGATGCCTGGGTTTCAGACAGCGCCACAGACAGAACCAACACAACCTACGGATCACTGGGGTGTCTATCAGACTACCTCTCCATCTCAGACTCACTGTGTGACTCACACACACACACACACACACACACACACACACACACACACACACACACACACACACACACACACACACACACACACACACACACCCTTTGGCAGTAGCAATCACAGTGTCTCTGTGCATACTGGAAGTGGCACCTCTAAACCCATATTTGACATTCACCGCAGTTGAGCTAAAACATTTAGGAAGAGAATAGAGACACTTTGGTTCAAGGTATCACTCTAACCAACGACTGCTGTTTCACCCACTCAGTGACTGACTGGCATCCTTATGATAAGAGCATGTAAGGAATGAGGCCGCCATTGTCTTCTTCGTACAATAATACAGTGTTTACCAACCATATGGATGGGTTATAGGTGTACCAATGGCTGCCTTCTCTCCCTGTGTCTGGACATGTCAGTACATGTCTGTTTACGTGGTACATCGTCCAAAGGAGATGACCACTGAAAAGGGCTTGTGTGACATTGCTTTCCAAGACTCTTTCGTTGCTGATTAAGTAGTGGTGGCTTCCTGTTGTCACAGCCAAGGAGAGGAACGGTATCTCTGCCTACCTCTGCCTTTGTCCTCAGCCCAGCGCTGTGTCCTGCAACCAGCAGAGAGTGTTTGTCAGTGTATGGGTGAGTGAATGACAGTGTTGTGTAGAGATGGCGTGGCCCTCTTGTCTCTCCCGTGCAGAGCATTGTGGTGTGCAGACTGTGCAGGTTTGATGTGGAGCACTAGACTGTGGTTAATCATTCAGCCTCGTAGCTGTGAGCCTGGGAGGAGGCCAGCTCAGGAACCAGAGGTGGGACAGACAGGGAAGTGTACAGGCCAGCCATCAGACAGCTCTCCCAATACTGTTGGGATTGAGGATGCAAAGATATGTGTCCTTTCATCACCAATTAAATGCCATTGAACATTTGAAATGGTGTCACCATGCAAGGGATTTATTGAATATTGGAGCCTTTCCACCAATGTGCTGCTGATATCCATGAAAGCCTTTCTCTCTCCGGCACAATTGCACATTCCTGTATAATTCATCGGAACAATTCCTGAATGTGACAGTAGTATCTAAGAGCCTATCCACTCCTCCACTCTTCAGGGTTTATACACTCTGTGATGGTCTGTCAAGTACCACTAAGAGTCCCAGTTAACAGCCCAGGCCCCTCGGATGAAATATATTACAGTAATACAGCGTTCACTCACTTCAACAAAATGTCAGAGCAACCTTTGCCTAACAAGGATTTGGATTGGTGAAGAGTAGAGTAGCGTGGTGGTCACTATAGAGGAAGTCTAGAACATCTGCATAAAGCAGTGTGTGATCTGTTCTGCGTGGTGTGAAAGGGGAAAAGTGAGTGTGTGTGTGTGTGTCATACACTACAAAGGCATGTGGACACCTGCTCGTCGACCATCTCATTTCAAAATCACGGGCATTACTGTGGAGTTGGTCCCTCTTTTCCTGCTATAACAGCCTCCACTCTTCTGGGAAGGCTTTCCACTAGATGTTGAAACATTGCTGTGGGGACTTGCTTCCATTCAGCCACAAAAAGCATCAGTGAGGTCGGGCACTGATGTTGGGCGATTAGGCCTGGCTCGCAGTCGGCGTTCCAATTAATCTCAAAGGTGTTCGATGGGGTTGAGGTCAGGGCTCTGTGCAGGCCAGTCAAGCTCTTCCACACCGATCTCAACAAACCATATCTGTATGGACCTCGCTTCGTGCATTGTCATGCTGAAACAGGACAGGGCCTTCCCCAAGTTGGAAGCACAGAATCATCTAGAATGTCATTGTATGCTGTAGCGTTAAGATTTCCCTTCACTGGGACTAAGAGGTCTGAAGCGTGATTCATCACTCCAGAGAACACATTTCCTCTGCTCCAGAATCCAATGGAGGTAAGCTTTGCACCACTCCAGCCAACGCTTGGCATTGCGCATGGTGATCTTAAGCTTGTGTGCGGCTGCTCGGCCATGGAAACCCATTTCATGAAGCTCCCAACGAACAGTTTTTGTGCTGACGTTGCCTCCAGGAACTCGATAGTGAGTGTTGCAACCGAGGACAGATGCTTTTCATTAGCTATGCGCTTCAGCATCTGGCGGTCCTGTTCTGTGAGCTTGTGTGGCCTACCACTTCGCGGCTGACCGTTGTTGCTCCTAGATGTTTCCACTTTACAATAACAGCACTTGTATTTGACCGGGGCAGCTCAAGCAAAGCAGACATTTGACGAACTGACTTGTTGAAAAGGTGGCATCCTGTGACGGTGCCACGTTGAAAGTCACTGAGCTCTTCAGTAAGGCCATTCCACTGTCAATGTTTGTCCATGGAGATTGCATGGCTGTGTGCTCGATTGTATACACCTGTCAGCAACGGGTGTGGCTGAAATAGCCAAATCAAAAGTCGTGTCCACATACGTTTGTATATACAGTGCATTCGGAAAGTATTCAGACCCCTTGAGTTTTTCCACATTTTGTTACGTTACAGCCTTATTTTAAAATAATAATAAAACAAATGTTTCTTCATCAATCTACACACAATACCTCATAATGACAAAGCAAAAACATGTTTTTTGACATTTTTGCAAATGTATAAAAAATTCAAAACTGAAATATCACATTTACATAAGTATTTAGACCCTTTACTCAGTACTTTGTTGGAGCACCTTTAGCTCCGATTACAGCCTAGAGGCCTCTTGGGTATGACGCTACAAGCTTGGCACATCTGTATTTGGGGAGTTTCTCCCATTTTGCTCTGTAGATCCTCTCAAGCTCTGTCAGGTTGGATAGGGAGCGTCGCTGCACAGCTATTTTCAGGTCTCTCCAGAGATGTTTGATCGGGTTCAAGTCCGGGCTCTGGGTGGGCCACTCAATGACATTCAGAGACTTGACCTGAAGCCACTCCTGCATTGTCTTGGCTGTGTGCTTTTGGTCATTGTCCTGTTGGAAGGTGGACCTTCGCCCTCAGTCTGAGGTCCTAATCGCTCTGGAGCAGGTTTTCATCAAGGATCTCACTGTACTTTTCTCCATTGATCTTTACCTCAATCCTGACTAGTCTCCCAGTCACTGCCACTGAAAAACATCCCCACAGCAAGATGCTGCCACCACCATGCTTCACAGGTAGGGATGGTGCCAGGTTTCTTCTACACGTGGTGCTTGGCATTCAGGCCAAAGAGTTCAATCTTGATTTCATTAGCCCAGATCATCTCCTTTCTCATGGTCTGAGAGTCCTTTAGGTGCTTTTGGCATTCTCCAAGCAGGCTGTCATGTGCCTTTCACTGAGGAGTGGCTTCTGTCTAGCCACTCTACCATAAAGGCCTTATTGGTGGAGTGCTGTTCCTTAGATGGTTGTCCTTCTGGAAGGTTCTCCCAACTCCACAGAGGAACTCTGGAGCTCTCTCAGAGTGACCATCGGTTTCTTGGTCACCTCCCTAACCAAGGCCCTTCTCCACCGATTTAACCAGTTTGGCCGGGCGACCAGCTCTAAGGAGAGTTTTGGTGGTTCCAAACTTCTTCCATTCAAGAGTGAGGCCACTGTGTTCTTGAGGACCTTCAATGCTGCAGAAATGTTTTGGTACCCTTCCCCAGATATGTGCCTCGACACAATCCTGTCTCGGAGCTCTCCTTCGACCTCATGGATTGGTTTTTGCTCTGACATACACTGTCAACTGTGAGACCTTATATAGACAGGTGGGCGCCTTTCAAAATCATGTCCAATCAATTGAATTTACCACAGGTGGACTCCAATCAAGTTGTAGAAACATCTCAAGGATGGCCAACGGAAACAAGATGCACCTGAGCTCAATTTCGAGACTCATAGCAAAGGGTCTGAATACTTATGTAAAGAATTCATTTTTCATTTTTAATACATTTGCACAAAAAAAAATCTAAAAACCATTTTCACTTTGTCATTATAGGGTATTGTGTGGAGATTGATGATAAAAAAAAGTGTAATTTAATTCATTATAGAATAAGGCTTTAACGTAACAAAATGTGGAAAAAGTCAAGCGGCCTGAACACTTTCGGAATGCAGTGTATAGTGTAGCTTTGATATCAGGGAACGTTAGACCCTGTCTGCTGGCTGGATGCCAGGACTCATGTAGTGGTTAAATATTCATTGAGACAGACAGACAGCATACAGAGAAGATATTCCCTCTCTTTACACAGTGGATGATCTACTAGCTTGGAGAACTGATACACTTGACATTCTAATGTGGTACATAGTCACAACATGCCCCCGTGTTGTACTCTACATTTTGTAGTTAATATATTTCTTAGACCAATTAAATGGACGAAAGTTCGAACGTTTTGAACTTGTCTTCCGCCATACTATACTTAATTATACTCACTAGTCTTACCAATTAATTATACATTTTGATGCAGTGCATGGCTCAACAGTAGCTTAACCATAATGTAGGTCCCTTGTGTATTGTTTGGTAGGGCAATTAGTTACATTACATGATACGTTTTATGTGGGGAGAGTTTCTGTTAAGCTGAAATCAGACAGCGCTCTCCCCCTTGGGAAAGCTGTTAACTCCCCTCCAACCCAATGAAGGGTTAACCACATAGTCTCAGTCGATGGCCTCCCTACGTAAGATTGATCTCTTCCCAGCGCCATGCAGCATGGAGAGGGAGAGGTACTATGGAGGTGTGGTCAGTTAACCGGTGGAAGGACTGTGTTATTGTAGTAGTCTGGCAGTACAGGGAGAGAATTTACCTGTAAATGTCACTCACCTCAGTCCTCCAGATGACATCGATAAAAGGCCTTTTAAATCAACTGGCTGGCCCCAACCACCCGATCCTGGAGTCAATATAAAGGCCCAATAAACATGTCAGACAGCCAGGGGAGGGTTGGGTTCTGAAGAGGGGCTGGGACTTCCTCTGCGGTGGTTTAATAGTGGGAGACGGTCCCTCCTCCTGTGTGTGTGTGTGTGTGTTTAACAGCGGGAGGTTGCTCTTCCTGGGGTCTGACCACTCTTATTCATCAGCCACTTACTATCGCCAGGCTCCAGCAAATATCTTTTCATCATCACCGCAGAACCCAATACACCTCTACTCATGTCTGGCTCCATGGGTCTCTGTGCTCCTCTACTCATGTCTGGCTCCATGGGTCTCTGTGCTCCTCTACTCATGTCTGGCTCCATGGGTCTCTGTGCTCCTCTACTCATGTCTGGCTCCATGGGTCTCTGTGCTCCTCTACTCATGTCTGGCTCCATGGGTCTCTGTGCTCCTCTACTCATGTCTGGCTCTATGGGTCTCTGTGCTCCTCTACTCATGTCTGGCTCCATGGGTCTCTGTATCCTCTCCATAGGTGCCAGGTTGTTGTTGTTTCACAGAGCAAAATAGCCTACAATGTTGTCCCCCTGTCTTGTCAATGAATGACAGGTTTGAGGAAAGTGTTTCTCAGCAGGGGGTTTGGTTGTTTCCTGCTGCATGTCTCTGGTGAAGACTGATGATGCAGACCTCATTGGCTGTTTTTTTATTTGCTTTGTTTGTTTGTACGTCGCTCAACGATTCTGATTCAGCCCTTTGATTTGAGCCCCTTACCTTAGAGGAGCAGAGCAGAGATGTGCCTGTTAACACATTCAGGGGTCTGGAAAGAGAGAGAGAGAGAGAGGGGGGGGGGAGAAGAGGAGAGGGAGGAGAGATAAGGTGAAGAGAGAGGAGGGGAGGATAGGAGAGGAGATGAGGGAAGAGGAGAGGAGGGAGGGTAGGAGAGGAGAGGGAGGAGAGATAAGCTGAAGAGAGAGGAGGGGAGGATAGGAGAGGAGATGAGATGAGGGAAGAGGAGAGGAGGAGGGAGGGTAGGAGAGGAGAGGGAGGAGAGATAAGCTGAAGAGAGAGGAGGGGAGGATAGGAGAGGAGATGAGGGAAGAGGAGAGGAGGAGGGGAGGGTAGGAGAGGAGGGGAGGATAGGAGAGGAGAGGGAGGAGAGATAAGGTGAAGAGAGGGTAGGAGAGGAGGGGAGGATGGGAGAGGGAGGAGAGATAGGGAGGAGAGATAAGGTGAAGAAAGGGTAGGAGAGGAGGGGAGGATGGGAGAGGGAGGAGAGATAAGGTGAAGAGAGGGTAGGAGAGGAGGAGAGGATGGGAGAGGGAGGTAAGGAGAGGAGAGGAGAGATAAGGTGAAGAGAGGGTAGGAGAGGAGAGGAGGATGGGAGAGGAGAGGAGAGATAAGGTGAAGAGAGGGTAGGAGAGGAGGGGAGGATGGGAGAGGGAGGTAAGGAGAGGAGAGGAGTGATAAGGTGAAGAGAGGGTAGGAGAGGAGAGGAGAGGAGAGGAGAGGAGGATGGGAAAGGGAGGTAAGGAGAGGAGAGGAGAGATAAGGTGAAGAGAGGGTAGGAGAGGATGGGAGAGGGAGGTAAGGAGAGGAGAGGAGAGGAGAGGAGAGATAAGGTGAAGAGAGGGTAGGAGAGGATGGGAGAGGGAGGAGAGATAAGGTGAAGAGAGGGTAGGAGAGGAGGGGAGGATGGGAGAGGGAAGTAAGGAGAGGAGAGGAAAGATAAGGTGAAGAGAGGGTAGGAGAGGATGGGAGAGGGAGGAGAGATAAGGTGAAGAGAGGGTAGGAGAGGAGGGGAGGATGGGAGAGGGAGGAGAGATAAGGTGAAGAGAGGGTAGGAGAGGAGGGGAGGATGGGAGAGGGAGGAGAGGTAAGGAGAGGAGAGGAGAGAAAGCCCCACCATCCACCCTTGCAGACCTCATTCACACAGAGAAACAGAGGCATGCGGTGAGCTGATCTGGATGAGGATCAGGCTGCTGTTTTGACAAAGAGCCATCATGGCTGGATAACAATCCTCCAACAAACCTCCGGTGCTTTCTATATCTCTCTATCCACCCAATGAGCACCACTAGTGTTATGCCTCACTGCAGAAAACCCCTCTGGTGCCAGGATAGCTCTGGTTCTGACCTTCCAGGCTTTCTACCCCCTGGTCCAGCCCAGAAACACCAAGTAAACACCAAGCTCCAATCCCCTAGCAGTAAGACTAGATCACCTGTCTAAATCCAGACTCAGATATACAGTATATGCAGGGGATTGTGGATTTTCGACCTGCATGTCAGAAGTTAAAACATGTTGAGAAAACAACTTAAGGGCTCACAGGTGCTTTGGTCAATTGCACACAAGGTCCAACTGAAATGTTGCCCCCGGGCTGACACCGGGCTGACACGGGGGCTGTTGTTGTGGGGGGTTAAGTCACTTCCCACCAGATGTTCCCCGTCTGACCTGGGATTCAGACTGGCAACCCTCTGGTTGCAGGCCCGCCTCTCTAACCGCTAGATTACCTGCTGCCAGAGTGGAAACAGAGAAGGAACCTGGGATTCAGACTGGCAACCCTCTGGTTGCAGGCCCGCCTCTCTAACCGCTAGATTACCTGCTGCCAGAGTGGAAACAGAGAAGGAACCTGGGATTCAGACTGGCAACCCTCTGGTTGCAGGCCCGCCTCTCTAACCGCTAGATTACCTGCTGCCAGTGTGGAAACAGAGAAGGAACCTGGGATTCAGACTGGCAACCCTCTGGTTGCAGGCCCGCGTCTCTAACCGCTAGATTACCTGCTGCCAGAGTGGAAACAGAGAAGGAACCTGGGATTCAGACTGGCAACCCTCTGGTTGCAGGCCCGCGTCTCTAACCGCTAGATTACCTGCCACCAGAGTGGAAACAGAGAAGGAACCTGGGATTCAGACTGGCAATCCTCTGATTGCAGGCCCGCCTCTCTAACCCCTGCTGCCAGAGTGGAAACAGAGAAGGAACCTGGGATTCAGACTGGCAACCCTCTGGTTGCAGGCCCGCGTCTCTAACCGCTAGATTACCTGCCTCCAGAGTGGAAACAGAGAAGGAACCTGGGATTCAGACTGGCAACCCTCTGGTTGCAGGCCCGCGTCTCTAACCGCTAGATTACCTGCCACCAGAGTGGAAACAGAGAGGGAACAGTGGGGTGGTGTAAAAGTGACATGTTTTCAATCACATGGCTGATTCCTAGGAAATCGTCTAAAGGCCACATTGGAACATTTTATAGAGTAGAATGGGGCTGGTGGGATTCGTTTTCTCCCACGTGAAAAAGTGTATAATTTCAACACAATTCCGGTACAGTGTGTAATATAGTCAGCCTTGAAAAATGGTCCAAATCTCCCATCGCTGTCTGCAATTTACCTTGTGGCCTTGAAACCACATCTATTGTGCTGTTTTTTGTGCCATTCAGGCCAGATAGTGTGTCAGTGCACGCGCGTGTGTGTATGTGTGTGTGTGTGTGTCTTTTTGTAGTTTCATTCAGTGTATAGTGGCAGTGGTGGTGGCGGCTATTGTGGAGCATATTGCACTGGCTGACATTACCCATACCTGCAGGGAATAAATTCTACTAAGTGACATGTGGCTTGCAGACGTTTGTAAATTGCAACGCATCAATCTTGAGGGAGATAGCTGGCTAGCTAGCTAGTGAGGGCTGTACAGTGCAAGTGACGCTCCCAGAGAGAGCTGCTGCCCTCTCTTTCCTGTAAATGCTTCCCCCTTCATAGTGAGACCATGCTGTTTAATAGGATGGTGTGAGGAGGTCCTTAAAGGGATACTTTGGGATTTTGGCACTGAGAGCCTTTATCTACATCCCTAGGGTCAGATGGACTCATGGATATGATTGTATGTCTCTGCGTCCAGTATGATGGAAGTTAGAGGTAGTTTCCCTAGCCATCGCTAACTAGTGTTAGCGCAATGGCTGGAAGTCCATGGGTATCTGCTACTGTAGCATGCTAGGGAATACAGCGTGTCAGCACTGGGACGGGGTTCAATAGCTTTAAATTGTGATTGTAAGAGAGAGTTGCAACTGTCTTTTCTAATGTACTGAGTTGGACTAAAGCAGATGTATACCTGACAACAATAACACGACAATATATCTAAATACAATTAGTTATGTGCCTTTCCTCAATATTCCTCTGTAAATTATACTTGATCAAAAATCGAATGAAAACCAGTGTCTATAAATCAATGACTCATTTTATTTGACACTATATTTATATATGTAAGAATATATATGTTATATGTTAGCAGTTCATGGTCATGCTCAAAATAACATACAAAGAATAGTGTGACGTGTGCGCTGAGAGTCTGGAAGCTAGTTCAGCGAGTGTTTTAATAAATAAACGGAACGTAATACAAAACAAGAAACCACGAACGCACAGACATGACACCTTTTACCGAAACCATAACGCCTGGGGAAGGAACCAAAGGGAGTGACATTTATAGGGAAGGTAATCAGGGAGGTGATGGAGTCCAGGTGAGTCTGATGACGCGCAGGTGACAAATATGAAGTCAACCTGCCAATCAAGTGTCTTAATATCCATACAGAATGTGCAGACAATGTCAGTGTTTTGCTGCATGGTACATACTGTATCTAATGTTCACCCACACCTCGAAGCAGTTCACTGATTCACAGGGCATATGAACAATCGAATACTATATCAGTTCTGACAGTCACTCTTTATGGGTGTGTAGAGTTCAAAATAATTCCCTAAAAAGATAAAAAGATAATTCCCTAAAAAGATAAAAAGATAATTCCCTAAAAAGATAATTCCCTAAAAAGATAAAAAGATAATTCCCTAAAAAGTAACTTAATAAATGATTATTATTATTATTAGTAGTAGTATACTTTTGACGTGTGATTTGCATTACTTTGCCTGACATCACCGCATGAGAGTCTGAATTTGTGAGAGAATGTGGCTCCACAGAAGTTTCCCTTCCATGGTTATATGGTTCCGTGTGACTGAATCAACCCATAAACGTCACACACCGTGTTTTCATGTAACTGTTGGTGGAAATGATTGCATGCTTGCGTACATTACATGTTCTCTTGTGGTACAGTATCGTTTAGAAACACCATCATTACTGAATACTGTGAAAGAAGTGACACATTTCTTTGTAACTTAAATGGGAACTGCATCTTGTCTCTGCCTTAGATCAATATGTGTCATTAATGATCTTTGTGGACTTTGAGGGGGGGTGGGGGGGTAGAGGGGCTCACACCAGAACCATATGCATACATGTATAGACAGTATATGTATGGCTGTGCTCCGTACTCTTCTTCTCTCCTTATAGGCTTTAAGAGATTTTCACGTTGTTTCTCCACAGCGACCCTTACTGGGAGAGGCCTGCTAATGCCAGCTCCTGTTCTGCCTCTAGGCCCAAGACACTCCACCTTGGAGGAGGGCAACAACATACCTCATCGCCATGGTAATTCCATCCCTTTCCCCCTTCCTTCCTTTCTCTGCCCTCCCTTCTTCCTTCTGGACAGGGGCATACCAGGGCACAGCTCAGCTGCCACACATACTTTTACAATACAAGCCAACTCTCTCTCTGGTCTGGTTAGAGAGAGAACATGGTTAAGGATGCCGGCTTGTGCATAAAATGACATAACTCCACTTTACTTAACCCAAAATGTAGGCCTAGATGCACATGTTGGCTTCTGTAGTTTTTAAATGTGGTCAAATTAGAAAGTTCATGGTCGCTTTTGAGCAACACATAATGACATGTATAATTAAAAATCCCCCAGGAAGCTGTGTTGTAATGTTCCTTATTTTTTGTACAGGAACTATTTATGTCATTTAGCTTTTTTATGTCATTTTGCTTTTTTTTAAGAATGTCATTTGTGATACTGAGTTAGTAGATCTAAGGGGAGTCAGCTATGTTTCTTCTACAGTAGGAAACGACAGTTGAAATGAAGGATCCCGCTCTTCCTTTGCCATCCAAAGACAATACAGTATGTAGACAGTCATACTCTCATGGAAGCTGTGTCTCCGAGCTGATCAACAATACACCTCTCAGAGAAACACTGACTGTCCCTTTATAACGCAGGCGAGCCTGTTCTGTGTTATCAAACTGGGGACGATACAAGGCTTCGTAGTGGGTAACTAGTCAGTGGCATTGTGGGAAGTCAACGTGTGACGTATTTCACTGAGGCTACGTCTCGACGTCTAGCTGGCTTACAGCTTCATGAGGACATATTTTCATTTGTAGTAAGAGAGCCAGGCTTACACATTAGGAAATGAACATGGAGCATAATTCCTCTAGCTCTCAGATGGATTCCATCCCTCTCTCCCTCTGACGTACAGCACAGGGGCGACGGCAGGATTACTGTCGGCCTGAATAAAGGGGATTTATGTAACGCTTTGAGAAAAAGACACTTCTTAATAGGTCATTACAGTCTGTGTTTATGATTAGCCTACTCTCAGGCCTAGACCCCTTTATGTGCTGTCTCACACACGCACTCACGCACGCACACACACGCACGTGCGTGCACACACACACACACACACACACACAGGCAGGCAGTATACTGAGGGTCCAGATTAATACTGCCCACCTCGGCCTTTACTTTCTTCAGCTCCTCACTTTCTCTATCTGGCTATTGAGAGTAGCGGTTCAACTCAGCACTAGCAATATGGCTTCTTAGCCAGGCTAAGTAGTGGCCAAATTCCAGCTGAGATGAAGAGGAACACTGTGTGTGTTGCTTTAAAGTTGTGTATACTATGCGGTATGTAGCTAGGTTTAGATGGGTTTTTCTATGCTGATGAAGCTAGGCCCCATTCTGCCACCATGATTAGTTTAAACGATGCCTGAACGTGCGGGCCGGACAGCGCGTGTGTGTTGTAAGCGGTTTGCAGCACAGGGTGAAATTGAGATAAATGGCTGTGGGTGAGAAGGATGGCCACTTCTTCCCCGAGCAGGGCCGAGCAGGGCTGTAGCGGCCCAGGTTCCCCCAGCACACCTGTCTCTTCTCGTTTACCAAGCGCTCTGAGGTGAGCTAGCAGTCCGCTCCACTTGCCCCTGATCCCCGTCTCAGTAACCCCAGCCCCCACCCCCTTACTCCTTATGTGCTGCTTTACACACACACACACACACACAAACACCCCTTGCCCCTAGATAACAGCACACAAGGATTGAGCTGTATACCTTGATGAGGTGTGGGAAGATCAGGGTGAGTCTCTCACTGTCTGTGTCTCAGTACACATCACCATTAATACACTACTATACAGTTAGGGCTGAGGAGCATCCATGTTAGCCCTTAGCCTAGGAGTAGATGTTGCTGTACATGAGATGGTAGAGATGGAGCTGTCTAGTTTATTCTATTGATGGTGCATAAATGAAGCATTTATAGGTACAGTATACAGTTATTCATTATTACATCCCATTCAGAATGGTCCTTGGTCTCCAATTTTCTGTTTTCCTGTTTTCACCTGACAGACAAGGGCCCACAGTATGATATAACCGGCTACCTCTTCCTCCGTCGTGTTTTAACGCCATGTCTGTCCTAACCCCAGCTCTAGAAACCAACCTTCTGTTGTGTAAGAACCAAGTGAAGCTACCGATTAGAGTAGGAGAAAGAGCAAGACAGGCCTGCAGACTGGAGTTTTATATACCGTGTGGCAGGTGGCCTGCTTTGCCTAAGGAATCTCTTTAGGGCATGACAAGCTCTGAAAACACATAAATCCTTCCTCCTCCCCTCCCCTCTTCCTCCCCTCTTCCTCTCCCTCTCTCTTATCTCACATTGCCATTGCCATGGGGATTCTTTATGCATGCAGCTGCAAAACTTCCATACTCCAGGTATAAAACTCGAACATAGCAGCTGTTCCTTTACCCCCAAAGCAAATATAAAAGGAGTCTTGAAAACCAAGTCTGAAATAGCTTTCTAGGTGGGAGAGTGGAAGTGGAACTTTAGCCAGAGCATGTCAGGAACCAAGCTGTGTGTTTCTGTTTGTGTGTGTTAAAGTGGTGCCGTTTAGACACTTGTCTTTTGTCAGGGGGGGGGGGGATTAGGGTGAGACGTCATAGGTCAAGGTCAGAACATCCTGATCTGTCAGTCTGCCTGTCTGTCTCATGCCAGGTGGGCTGAGGCTCCAGACAGATACCACAAGTCAGCCAAGGAGCTAGTGAGTGAGGGATGGCCGAAATGAGAGAGTGATAGTGAGATTAAAGGAGAGAAAGGAGATTGAGTGTTAACAGGAGTCACTAATGTGGGTGCGGATTATGTTAGGGACCCAAGGAGGCAGTGGCTCTCTTAAAACACTCCAGTCTTAAACATACTCTTCTCAGTATGAGCATGCTTCTTTATAGCTGAAAATACAAATGCAGAAGGAATTGTCATCAAACTGAATAAGTTGTCAATTAATTGAAATCCTTGTATATATTATACAATATGTATTGTATGTATGTTAATATCACTTTATAAAATAGATATAACACGCCACTAAACAACTCTTGTACAGCATACATTTCAAGACCAATTACAAAGAATGACCCGACAAAACATCATTATAGGTTTATGATATGTAGCTTCGTCACATCCTTAAAGGCCCGGTGCAGTCAAAAACAACAAAAAATATGTGTTTTATATATATTTCCACGCTATAAGGTTGGAATAATAATGTGATATTGTGAAAATTATGATAATGCCCTTTAAGTGTAAGCTGGAGTTTTGGCTTTACATAGTGACATCACCATGCAGTAAATTAGTTAATAGTCCAATAAGAAAGAGACTTCCAAACTTTTTTCTGTTTTTCCCTTTGCCTAGTAGCTATTTTGGTTTCATTTTGACCTTTTTAATTGAAAACAATCACAGTAAGGTACTTAATTGTTTCCCAGAAATGATTTGATATTGAGATGAAAACGGCTGCAAATCAAATCAAATCAAATTGTATTTGTCACATACACATGGTTAGCAGATGTTAATGCGAGTGTAGCATTGGACCTTTAAGTGTGTGTCTCAGCATGCTCAGGTTGGTCCTCTTGGCAGCCATTGAAGCAGCAGGAGTAGAAGCTATATGACACATTGGCAAGGGTAGTCAGGGAGGCTCAAGGCAGGGTGTTCAACCATGTTTGTATTGATTTGGGATGACTATATTATGTTAGCTGTGTGTGTGTTGCCTCCCACGTTCACCTTTCTACCTCCAAGTGTTTGGGATGTGTTTCTCTCCTTCCTCTTCCTCTATATTCCAGAGTGGTGGTATGAGCGTGCTCTCCCTGTCTGATGCCTTGTGAACATTGCATGAGCTTGCTCCTGGTATATGGTAGCTACTACTGTATGACTTTGTTGCAACTTTCTCCCTTTGATGTTCTTTTTTTTTCCCCTCCTTCTTTTCTGACCTACTTTTCCCTCAGATTGTAAAACTATATGGATTCTTTTACTGTTTTTTAGATGCCTACCATTCAATTATTTAAACTGCTTTCTTTTCATTTTTTTCTCTCTCCCTTCATCCACCTGTTTCTTTCTTTGTCTGCTGCCTGTCTTTTAATAATGTATTGTATAGATTTCCTGAAGTTGTAGTCTGAGGTACTTCTGAAGAGACCTGGGTTCAAATAGTATCCGTTTTCTTTCAAATCATTTTTTTTTGCTGTTTACTTGAGTCTGTCTGGAGTGCACAGGTGAGAGGCGTTGCACTTTCTGGGATTATTCTATTGGTTCTATTGCACCAGGCAAGTCCAATCAAGTATAGTTGAAGTGTTCAAAATAAAACCACATTTTCTTACTTGAAATATAACTGCTGTGTCCACCTGTTGTAATGGTGATCATTTTACTAAGATATTTAATACAATCAACTGACTGATTTATGATGGTTTGATTTTCACCTACTCTAAGTGTACCTACAGTACTCCACTTCAAGATAATTCTGTTGCCTCAGGCCATTTCCACTAAGCTACACTCTGCTCCGCCCCACAGGAGCCTGTTATAGGCACACAAAGTACTGAATATAAACAAGTTTTATCTTCAATTACGTCTAGACCAGTGAATAAATGACCTAAATAATTAAACATATTTGTTAGGAAAAATGGTATATATTCAATTTAGGAAGAAAAAAATATTTCAATGAAAAAGATACTTGGGTCTAAATTCCGTCATGCTAGTTAAAAGCCTACCTACTGTAGTATAGCCCTGTTGCTATACCATTCCTTTACTCTCTGTGCAGGAGAAGAGGATTAAGGCAGAATTTGTAATTTACAGGGGGGTTGTTAAGAAAATTAAGATCAAAGTCAAATTAAGTTCATACAGGTGCATGTAATGTGTAATTTGTGAGCCCCGGAGCAATAACATTCTTTGAATGTGGCGTTGCGGCCGTCTTCAGATGTGGACTAGCTGTAATTACACAGCTGTTGCCGCGGTAGCGTGATTGACACATGTATTTGGCAGAAACCATGAGCTGCGTTTGGTAACATTTCAGACATAATTAATTGATTCATATGCCTGTAAGGTTTTTCTAAAGTATTAACGAGATAAGATTAAAAAGGCATAGAACCTTGCCTTGATGTTAGGCATCAGAGCTGGGTGTTATTAACTCACCAATGCAGTCATGAGGCTGGAGCTTTTGACCGTAGTGGGAAAGTTTCATTTGTTCATTTTGTAAACTTTTTTTTGTTGTGGTTGAGAAACATACCTGTGTGAGAACTATTCAAAGGCTAGTTTGCTTGATATATGGGGTTCGTCATTCAGAAAAAGAGCAATGTTGGTACACACACACACACACACACACACACACACACACACACACACACACACACACACACACACACACACACACCTGCACACACACACACACCTGCACACACACACACCTGCACATCTATGTATATACTTACGTAAATAAGGTATTTTAATACATTTGCAAACATTTCTAAAAACCTGTTTTTGCTTTGTCATTATGGGGTATTGTGTTGTGTGTAGATTGATGAGGATTTTTTGTTTTTGAATTCATTTTAGAATAAGGCTGTAACGTAACAAAATGTAGAAAAGGGGAAGGGGTCTGAATACTTTCCGAACGCACTGTATGTGTTCTGGCAGCTCCTGACAGCTAGTCACCTTGCAGGTCGCTCCTGCTCATTGGTCCATGAATAAACATGTCTGCTAGTCCTGCATGGCGCTCTGTGAAACCCGGGCTGACTCTGGGTAATGGCCTCTCCAGCCTCCGAGACCAGCCAGGACCACTTCCTCTATCATGCAGAGCGTCACAGCGATATGGGTTGTGTCAGAACCACACCACTCTCTTACGGCTTTGGTCAAAAGAAGTGCACTATATAGGGAATATGGCACCATTAGGGATGCTGCCGGAGAGGCTCTGCTTGCGATTATCCAAAGCAATCTAGGCTTATTAATGCTGCTTTGGTTAGACATCGAACACATCTAGCGTCTCTGCGTTTCCACGTTTTGCTCCATGTTCTCACTGCTTGGCACTGCAAACGCCAAACTTGTTTGAAAACATTCCGCTTTAATAGTCATTCTTGTCAAACAGTCACTGTTCAAGTACATAGCATGGCTTCAAGACACTGAGGAGATCCATTTTGACAGCTCTACACTGTAGTTGCATGATAATACACTTAGCATATCAAGTAGGACTAGATGTAATGTTATATGGTGAAAGAGGTCTCAATATAATCAATACACGGTCTTCTGAGGATGGGCGCTCATATTAAAATATGCAGAGCATTTCTAAGTGCGTCAGGTTTAGAGAGGGGAAGAAGGAAAGTGTCATCCTAACCATGACAGAATGATTTGATGTCTATGAAATGCAGAATGCAGCCATCTATGTCAAAACATTATTTCCCATGCACTGGCTGTTTGCTTTGCTTTTGGCTTGACTGTTGGACTTGATGTAATTATATGTCAATCTCAGTAACCAAATCACTAGCTACATCTGATCTCGTGCATGGAAAGTGCAGAGGAGGAGGAGGGGCTAGTCAAATCAAAACAGAGGATGCAGCAGTGTTGACACAATTGGCAATTTTGTCTTTTTGCAGGAATTGATGAAGCGTATCAATCTGGTGCATGCTGATGCAATGGATCCTCAAAAGTGTCGTCCTCCCTTCCTCCACATTCACCTTTACAGTACAGTTTCAGTTGATTTGGAACATCAACTTCTTGTTACCCAGTAAGCTTGGTGAGAACACTTTCCACCCGACCCAGTCAACTCCAGTCTACCGATGTAATAGCTAGTACAGTACAGTAGTGATGGATTTGTACCACAATTACGGTGTAGCAGGAGAAAGCCACTCAAGGAGGGATCCGATGATGGTCAATCATTAGTTCACCTGGCTGTGATGAATGATGTGTTCTATTGTACAGTATTAGAAACAGATGACCTCAACTTCTTTACTTTCTTTCTTTCATGGCCTTAAAAACAGCTACTGAATGAAAACGAACAGGGGGAAAAAAAACGAGCCTATTGTCTCTCTGTGCTGTAGGCTACCTTCCATTTAACTGAGAGGAGAGGAGCTGAAAAGAGGGGGTAGGAGAGAAGAGGAAAGGAGGAGAGAGAAGAGGAAAGGAAAGGAAAGACAAGGAGACTGGAGAAAAGGTGATGAGAAGAGTGGAGAGGAAAGATTTTAGGAGAGGAGAGGCCTGCATATACTAATGCCGTACACAGTAATTGAACATTACCTCAGGCTACACTAGCCCAGTAGTATCCAGTCTCCAACGCGGTGAAGACATTAGTTACCCCTGTCTAGCAGGAAGCCAACATTCTGTCTGAGCTCCAATTAAAAGTTAGACATCAGCTTGTTACTATGATGATTAAAGTTACAGCAACTTCAGAGCAGTTTCAATTCCCAGTGCATTATCACTGTAAGGTGAATACATTCAGACCGCTTACAGGACCTGTGCCTTACAGGACTTTTCAGTCATGTTCATTATCATTAATAAAGCATTTTACAAGTGATCTAAAGCATTATCCATAGCGATCTCTGTGGCATTGACTTTTATTGGAATTTGGTATTTAACCTTTTACTGCAGTGGGCTAAATCAGGGTCGCCCAACTTCAGTGCCCGACCTCACTAATGCTCTTGTGGCTGAATGGAAGCACGTCCCTGCAGCAATGTTCCAACATCTAGTGGAAAGCCTTCCCAGAAGAGTGGAGGCTGTTGTATCATCAAAGGAGGGACCAACTCCATATTAATGCCCATGATTTTGGAGTGAGTTGTTCGACGAGCAGGTGTCCACATACCTTTGGTCATGTAGTGTACTAGAACATTTTACAGAAAATATTATTCATGTAGGAATGTTATTTGAACAATAATAGGTATTTTGAGTTACATATTCATATGAACTCAGATCGCCATGTTAGTAGCTCCGTTTAGAATAAGAAGGGAGCGAGGCGATTTATCTTGTTATTGATAATGTTGGCTTCCTAAGCTTTGTATCGTCCTAGAATACAGTCATTTGTATATCAATACTATCATCAATCTCATAGGTATTTGTTAGGCGTGTTTTGTGAAGGGAGCGTAATGTATTGTCTGGTAGTAAATGTAAAAGTCAGCAGAGTAAGCTTGGTTGAAAGATTCAACTGTGAAAGCGTTTCTTAGATTGCTTCTGCTATCAGCTGAACTCTATCACGGTGGAAGAGCGGCGCTATAGACATGGTGCATTTATAGGCCTTTACTTCCCATGTGTCCACTCACACAATCACTATCGCTCATAGTCCCCCCCCAGGCAATTTCCCCTGTTAAGGTTCCACTTTTTAGACGCTGCCGTTCTCTATGTCGGCCCAGAGCGAGATGAACTGTCTGAGTATGTTTAACTCTTCAGCCATGAACCTTTGAATGATGAAGTTTTATAGATAGTTTTAATGATCAGTCATAAACAGCGGAAGAGTTAGTTATATCATCCTGACTGCTTTTAACAGTAATTGAAAGCTAAATAGGCTGGTGTTAAGGGACACGATTTACGACCAAGGCCATGGTACCCTTTGAATATGAGAATTCTCTTTTTTTATTCATCGGAAGTTGTGACACACAAAAGACAGCGAAAACACATTTATTCATTACAACATTTGTTGAGCAAAAAATATTGCCATTCACATAGATGAAATTACTAAATGGTATGAAGTGGTATGTCCACATGCTACAGTGTCTGCGGGGGGGGGGGGGGGGGGGGTCCCTGTGTCTCTATAAAGGCTACCTACTATCTGCATACAATTTCTGTATAGAGATCTCTGTATGTAGACACTCTGATCCACACCAGTCTCACCTGCCTCTGTCTGTCTCTCAGCCAACCCTGCACAGGCATGCCTGCTGCCTCTCACTCTAAACCTGTGTCTCTCCCAGCCAGCCTATCAACTCAAGTCCAAGCTATTAGATTAGAATGGTCCATTCCTCAGTCTCCATCCAGTCACTCTCTCTCCATGTATTTACACTCTGGCCGGCAGTTAGCAGGGATTGTTTTCAGTTTCTCTGTTTCTCCCACACCTAAATATAGCGTTCATATTTACCACGGCCGCTTAATTTGACTTCTTAATCGTATTTGGACCCGACGGGCTCTAAACATGGAGCGGGCCACCTGTCTCACACATTAGAAGAGTTCCAGGGGACAGATGGGAAGATAAGAATGCTTGTCCTTGGATAAACACGTTCTAGAACTGACGGGCCACGGTACCGGGCAGAGACCGTTTCTGACCTGGCTAGCCAATCCATCACTTAGCATACATTACGTGTAAGTCCCAAATGTCACCCTATTCCCTATATAGTGCACTATTCCCTATATAGTGCACTATTCCCTATATAGTGCACTATTCCCTATATAGCATTCTCTGGTCAAAAGTAGTGCACGGGGTAGGGAATAGGGTGCCATTTGGGACGCAGAGAGGCCTATGTGATTGACTGTATGCATGACTTCTCTGGGCCATTAGTTGTTTTCTGAAGGTTGTTTTCTGATGATATTAGAAATGTCCTAAGGGCGATTCCATGGTAACAGAGTGATGCTGAGACCAAGATTTTTCACTTTAAAATATATCCCAAACAAAAACCAATGATTGCAAAGTTAAACAAACCATACAACTGTGTACACAAACACATACAACTTTATCTCCACTGTTCTTCAAGTAAATGTGTTTTTGTAAAGTTTTCAGTGGAAATTGATAAAAGCAGTTGTATGGTTTGTTTAAATTGGCAGTCATTGGTTTTTGTTTGGGATACATTTTAAAGTGAAGTCTCAGCGTCACTCTGTTACCGTGGAAACGCCCCTAATTAAGCTGTGACGTACAGTAGAGCGGTGAAAAATATTATATTTTTTAGGATCCCATGAAATAAGCAATATCACATTTACAACTTCATTAATAATTCCCACGCACACGGTTGTCCGATGTTGAAAGCTTATATCAGACCCGCCTACTTGGTGTTCGCCAAAGCATAAGGAACCGTTATGTAAACGCTGGCGTCAGTTACTACCTCTGAGCTGAATCGTTGGGAGCTTAACAGTGACTGACAAGAAGCTCCCTTTTTCCCCACCTTCCCTTCATTCTTTCTCCTCCGCCTCATGATCTGCGGCTTTCTTAATTGTCCGTGATAGTCTTTAAAAATACAATGGCATAATTACTCTCTCCCGTGTCAGATTCGAAGTTCTCGTTAGAGCCTCCTAAAGTAACTTCCTTCAATGAAGCTGAGGAGATAAATGCACTGAACACCAGGCAGATACTGTGCCAGTCTTACAGTCATAGGCTATCATCATCTAATACACGGGATTATGTAAATAGGCATTTACATGCAATATACATGTATATTAACAAACTCCTATACCCATCTCATTGTCCTCGTGCACTTTCATGTATTTCACTGTTCTTTGGTATGACTTAATAAGATGTAGTCTTAGGATTGTTGAATTCTAGCCTTAGAATTGATACATTCTAGCATTCTACCGATAGAATTGATACGTTCTAGAATTCTAGCTTTAGAATTGATACATTCTAGCATTCTACCGATAGAATTGATACTTTCTAGAATTCTAGCCTTAGAATTGATACATTCTAGCATTCTAGCCTTAGAATTGATACATTCTAGCATTCTAGCCTTAGAATTGATACATTCTAGCATTCTAGCCTTAGAATTGATACATTCTAGCATTCTAGCCTTAGAATTGATACATTCTGGAATTCTAGCCTTAGAATTGATACTTTCTAGCATTCTAGCCTTAGAATTGATACTTTCTAGCATTCTAGCCTTAGCATTGATACATTCTAGCATTCTACCCATAGAATTGATACTTTCTAGAATTCTAGCCTTAGAATTGATACATTCTAGCATTCTAGCCTTAGAATTGATACATTCTAGCATTCTAGCCTTAGAATTGATACATTCTGGAATTCTAGCCTTAGAATTGATACTTTCTAGCATTCTAGCCTTAGAATTGATACATTCTAGCATTCTAGCCTTAGAATTGATAGATTCTAGAATGAATTCTAGTGTTAAAATGGATGAACATTTAAGTTCTGTAATGAATGACCTGTATTGGCTCTGGTGTTTGGCATCCTTCCCAGTACTTCCACCATGCCTGTGATTCCTGTCTGTGTGTCAGATCCAGTAGTCTTCCTTACTAATACAATACAGTCATGCTTGAAAAACAACAATGGGACTTTTTACAAATCATATACCGTTCTGTATCTAGCGATATATTTTATGGCTTGCAAAATAGTGATGATACAGTCAATATTATGAATAGGCCCTGAAAGTGTAGCTATCGTTGGGACAATATGAATTCTGATCAGGAGTTTAGATAACTGACTTTCCATGGTCTTTTATCATTCCCCAAGCAGATCTGCTGTTGTCTTCCGCAATGTTTTATGAGCACATTATACAAATTACACTTGCAACAAACACCATAAATTACGTGCATCTCAGGCTCACAAACACACTGTAGCTTGGTGATGCACAGATAAATAACACAACAATGAGTGGAAGGATTTCATTGGTACAGGGTAGAGGTGGCATTTCACTACATAAACTATCTTGTACAGTCGTTTCTGCTTTCTAAAGTCCCTGCCTGTCTGTTTGTCTATGTTTGTTATTCTTGGTACCCCTATGATCAGAATGGAGACACAAAGCAAAAATACTGCCAGAGTAATTTCACAAGCATGCGGGACAGACAGCCAGACCTCATCTCTGTGAAGATCTGGCATCAGACAACTTCAGTAGAGCGAGAGAGTTGTCTGGGGTGCATTTGTTAAGATGATAATTGTTTGTTTATCATCATGAGTCAGTAGTCTGTATATTGAGGCCTCAGTCTTTCAGAGAGAAGCCGATCTGTGATGAGATATCCCACTGGGCACAGACGTCAGTTCAACGTCTAGTTTTGATTTACGGTTGGTTGAGTTGTCAACTAACGTAAATTCAATGGGAAAGCATCAAAATATTTCACCATGTCATTAGATTTAGCTGAAATCAAATCCAGTGAGTATTCCACGACGATTCAAAGTCGTCACATTTAATTTGGGGTTTGAAATGACGTGGAAGCAACGTTGATTCAACAAGTTTTTGCCCAGTGGGATTTGTCTTGTTGCTGAAGTGCTCCTCTTCTTCCCATTTCTTTCTACGTGTTCTTTCTTCTGTCTGGTCCTATCGTTTTTCTAAACAGTGATTATCATCAGAAGCACCACCACAGTCGAACTCAGAGCTTGTAGCGAATCAAGGCAACCCGACAGAGCCACCACACCACTGCATCATACATCAATTATTCAAACGCTATTGCTTTGTACAAGCAAGCTCTCTGGTGGAGATAGAGAGGGATAGAGAGAGGGGCCTCTTCCTCTGCCTCTGCACAGCCAATTACTTCAAAATGTTTAGTTCATTTATTATTGAAGGCGTAAATCTTGTACAGGTTGTCGGCAGCTGACCCTGTGAGGAGTCTATTGTAACCTGCTTTGATCACACTCCGATAGGCTCCACTAGGCTGGCACGGAGCTGCCCTTCCAGCTGTGGCATCCAGCATCCATGTGCAGGGAGCCAGAGGAGGGGTAGGGAGGACTGCTGAGTGCTGGGAGGGCTCAGGGTAGCACCAGCCTCTCCACTTTAAGGATCCAAGTGGGTACTTATACTCAACAAAAATGTAAACGCAACATGCAACAATTTCAAAGATGTTAATGAGTTACAGTTCATGTAAGGAGATCAGTCAATTTAAATAAATGCATTAGGCCCTAATCTATGGATTTCACATGACTGGGAATACAGATATGCATCTGTTGGTCACAGACACCTTTAAAGAAAGTAGGGGCGTGGATCAGAAAAACTGTCAGAATCTGGTGTGACCAACATTTGCCTCATGCAGCGCGACACATCTCCTTCGCATAGAGTTGATCAGGCTGTTGACTGTGGCCTGTGGAATGTTGTCCCACTCCTCTTCAATGGCTGTGCGAAGTTGCTGGATATTGACGGGAACTGGAACACACTTTTATACACGTTGGTCCAGAGCATCCCAAACATGCTCAATGGGTGACATGTCTGGTGAGAATGCAGGCTTTGAAAAAACTGGGACATTTAAGCTTCCAGGAATTGTGTACAGATCATTGCGACATGATAATGCATGCATGCCGTGCATTATCATGCTGAAACATCAGGTGATGGTGGCGGATGAATGGCACGACAATGGACCTCAGGATCTCGTCACTGTATCTCTGTGCATTCAAATTGCGTTCGATAAAATGCAATTATGTTCGTTGTCCGTAGCTTGTGCCTGCTCATACCATAACCGCTCGCCATCTGCCCGGTACAGTTGAAACCGGGATTCATCTGTGAAGAGCACACTTCTGCAGTGTGCCAGTGACCATCGAAGGTGAGCATTTTCCAACTGAAGTCGGTAATGACTCCGAACTGCAGTCAGGTCAAGACCCTGGTGAGGACGACAAGAACGCACGCAGATGAGCTTCCCTGAGACGGTTTCTGATAGTTTGTGCAGAAATTCTTTGGTTGTACAAACCCACAGTTTCATCAGCTGTCCAGGTGACTGGTCTCAGACAATGCCACAGGTGAAGAAGCCGGATGTGGAGGTCCTGGGCAGGCTTGGTTACATGTGGTCTGCGGTTGTGAAGCCAGTTGGACGTACTGCCAAATGTGTTGTGACAGAACTGCACATTTTAGAGTGGCCTTTTATTGTCCCCTGCACAAGGTGCACCTGTGTAATGATCATGATTTTAATCACCTTCTTGATATGCCACACAAGTCTTGGCAAAGGAGAAATTCTCAGAGATGTAAACAAATGTGTGTAGCAAATTTGAGAGAAATTCGCTTTTTGTGCATATGGAACATTTCTGGTTTCTTTTATTTCAGCTCATGAAACATGGGACCAACACTTTCCATGTTGCGTTTATATTTTTGTTCAGTGTAGTTTGTGAGGAAGGCTAGCGATGCTGCTCTTGGTTCCCACCCCACCATCCCAACCCTACAGTAGGTCTCAGTGCAGGGTGGCCCTGATATGCTCACCATGCTGCTTGTTATCAGGGCGATGGCTGCAGAGAGGCGGCGGGGCCTCACATGTGACTCTGGGTTCACCCCTGGCCTGTAGTGTACAGCGTGGAGATGTAATGTAATATCAGCTTGTACAGACTTGGCCTAGAGACACAGGAAGTGTAGCCTTGTAGCCAATGACCTGTACAGCCTTAGTTTTAAGATGTTGGAGAAGTAGCCATACAGGAAAGCAGTTTGGACTGTGGAGAGATACGGCTAATAAAGTTCACAGCCCATGTTGAGGATACTGCAGAGAGAAGGGGACATTGTGATAGTGAGAGGATACTTACTCTATTGTACATACTGTATTAAAAATATGCTACTGTCATAGCTACAAGGCTACTTCCTTTTTATTCCTCTCTTATATTCAGTCTCCTTAATAAGTAAAGTAGCATCATAAATATTATATTGAACTTCAGAAGCGCGGGGACTCAGTCTGCCATATTAAAGCCTGTCTGAGTTATGGATTACATTTGCCTAAGTAATAACCTAAGTATATGTACTATGTCAAGTATCATTATTAAAAATGCACACTTTGATTTAGTTTTCTAAAGACATTTACTGTTTGTTTGTGAGTGAGTTTACCCCTACTACACCTTTAAATCACAATAATGTTATCAGACCTGATTTTCACCGATTTTCACCCTAAAAGCCCCCAAAATTCATTAACAGCGATTTAGCGGTTCAATTGAATGCTGCTTTTCCTTTAAATGGGGTTTAGAGAGGCGCAGGGGGCTGTCACGGGAGAGATCTCGCTCTCTGTCTCCTCCGTTTTGGTTGGTGGCCAGTGAGGAGAGGAGTAAGCTGTCTCAAGGATACAGGGCCGGGATAGAGAGAGAGGGGGAGAGAGAAAAGAGAGAGAGGCTGGCTCAAGTAATTGTGTGGCTCCCAGGTGATGAGGGCTTTTATGCCATTAACAGTGTCTATCCCTGCTCACAGTGTGCCAAGTCTTTAACAAGGGACTGCTGCTAATTTCAGAGCTAATATTGAGCCGTTCCACCTCAGAGGCTTCAGCAGGTGCCTGGCCCAGACACAGACAGACAGGGGCGGATTGAGGAGTGGAGGAGAGGAGAGAAAATTACCATTGAACTATAGATTTTTTTTCTTCTTCTGATTGAAGCGAGCGATTACTGGGACAGATCAGGTTCAGGGGAAGGTAGAGGAGATGATGAGCGCTCGTCAAGGAGCCGTCGCCCCCTTCTGAGCCTCTGTCTCTCTCCCTCCCTCTCCCGCTCTCTCTCTCTCTGATTCTCTCTCTCTCTCTGATTCTCTCTCTCTCTCTCTCTCTCTCTCTCTCTCTCTCTCTCTCTCTCTCTCCTCTCTCCAACGCATCTCTTATCTGTCTCTTTATAGCTACCTGGCTCCCCTCGCACCGCCTTGGCTGGCTGGCTGGGAGACTCAATAAACCATTTTGGGAAGGGAAGTGGGGGAAATCTATGTGGCGGGCTGTTGAGAGCAGCTTTGAAGGGTTTTGATGTGGTTGGTTGGCTGGTGAGATACTGGAGAGTATAGATTGACGTCATACACAGACAGACAGCAGAATATATGAGGCGTTTTTGATTCATAAACACACGGATTTGTGAGATAGGCAATATTGTTACAGATTTCCCAAGCTTTGTTATGACTTTTATCTCCTTGTTAGTTATTCATCTTCTGAAGCAAAAATACCTCGTTACAGACACATTACAAATAGAATTGTGTTTTTGTTTTGTATGGGGGTTTGTGTTTGTGTTTCCATATAGTTTTGACACCATGAGAAATGCGGAGAGCGGTACGGGAGGGTACGTTCAATCACCCTTGTTTCTAGGAAACCATAGACAGAGTTAATGTGGCCAAATATTTAGGAAGAGGTCATCATTTCATGGAGTCTGTGAATGAAGAAACCTGGTGGAAAAAGGGGTACGTTCGGTCCAAAACAACTGGCCAGGTCAAGTAAATGTTTTGTGTTCGAGGTTTCATGAGGCTTGTATCTAAACCAAAGATTGTTCTATACATCAGTTGGGGTCTCTATAAGCTTCAATATGAGGTCCTAAACCTAGCATGAAAGTGCATGCTTGTTTGGGCTAATATAGTCCAAATATTTGCCTTGGGGTAAGTTGAGCAAATGTACGTGTTTTCATCCCAGGTGTAATGCAAGGTATGTTGTTATTGTGATGAATGTTGCTGAGTAGCTCTTGTTCTCTGTCTTTGGATATCCCTCTCTTAGCATACGGTCCAAATGGCACCCTATTCCCTATATAGTGCACCACTTTTGAAAAGGGCCCAATGCCACAAAAGTAGTGCACTATATAGGGAGTAGGGTGCCATTTGAGGTGCAGTCTTTTATTTTAAAAAATGTTACCCCCATTTTTGTGATATCCAATTGGTAGTTGCGATCTTGTTTCATTGCTGTAACTCCCTAACGGGCTCGGGAGAGGCAAAGGTCAACATGACCCGCCAAACCACGTTGCTTCTTAACACCTGATCGCTTAACCCGGAAGCCAGGAAACGCTGTTCAATTAACGACTGGTGTCAGCTTGCAGGTGCCCGGCCTGCCACAAGGAGTCACTAGAGCGCGATGAGCATTGGAAAGACCCCGGCCAAACCCTCCCTAACTGGGACGACACTGGGCCAATTGTGCACCGCCCTATAGGACTCCCGGTCACGGCCGGCTGTAACACAGCCTGGGATCGTACCCCAGGCTGTAGTGACACCTCAACACTGCGATGCAGTGCCACTCGGGAGTGAGATGCAGTCTTAGAGATAGAGATGAAAGAATGACCCTGCTAAATAAGAGAATGATCCATCATGCTCAAAAGAGTCAACTAGACTAACCCTGGCCTGCTGAACAGTGAAAAAACCTCTACTCTCCTCTACCCTGCTCTGCTCCCTCCCTCCTGTTCCCACAAAGAGGATTTAATAACTGTCTACTTGTTGTTATTAAAGAGACATTGCTTAGCTTAGCTTTGTATTTGTGATCAAGAAACTGTCTGTCAGCCAGACATACGGGAGCTGTTATATAGCTACATCCAAATAATTTTACCATTGATCATAACTTGATGTTGATATGGTGAATTAACTCAACATTACCCAGAATCCTTTAAATCTCCCACAATCCTCTCTTTCTTTCTCCACATGTTCTGCATCCCAAGTGGCACCCTATTGCCTATATGGTGCACTACTTCTGAGCAGGGTGTTTAAGGATCTGGTCTAAATTATTACACTATAAAGGAACTAGGTTGCCATTTGGGATTTAAAAATTGGTGTGTCACACCTTTTAACAGGATTTCCATTAATGGAATGGTATGGCAGAAATGAAGAAGGCTGACTGAGGGTATTGTGTTGGCGCTGGGGCTTTCAGCCACTGCACTTGCCATGTAATCGCATTGCGTCAGGCTTACCTGTAGCTGGCCCGAATGGCTTTATTCACAGCTAACGGGATTTGCCTCGCCCGCTGTGGCGATGGATCCACTGAGCGGGCGGAGCCGCAGTCACTCTGTACTAAGCCTCTTGATGCCACATCACTGCAGACCAACCAGTTGGGCAAACAGAAGACACCACATCACTGCAGACTAACCAGGTGGGCAAACAGAAGACACCACATCACTGCATACTAACCAGGTGGGCAAACAGAAGACACCAGATCACTGCAGACTAACCAGTTGGGCAAACAGAAGACACCACATCACTGCAGACTAACCAGTTGGGCAAACAGAAGACACCACATCACTGCAGACTAACCAGGTGGGCAAACAGAAGACACCAGATCACTGCAGACTAACCAGGTGGGCAAAAAAAGACACCACATCACTGCAGACTAACCAGTTGGGCAAACAGAAGACACCAGATCACTGCAGACTAACCAGTTGGGCAAACAGAAGACACCAGATCACTGCAGACTAACCAGGTGGACAAACAGAAGACACCACATCACTGCAGACTAACCAGGTGGACAAACAGAAGACACCAGATTACTGCAGACTAACCAGTTGGGCAAACAGAAGACACCAGATCACTGCAGACTAACCAGTTGGACAAACAGAAGACACCATATCACTGCAGACTAACCAGGTGGGCAAACAGAAGACACCAGATCACTGCAGACTAACCAGGTGGACAAACAGAAGACACCAGATTACTGCAGACTAACCAGTTGGGCAAACAGAAGACACCAGATCACTGCAGACTAACCAGGTGGGCAAACAGAAGACACCAGATCACTGCAGACTAACCAGTTGGGCAAACAGAAGACACCACATCACTGCAGACTAACCAGTTGGGCAAACAGAAGACACCACATCACTGCAGACTAACCAGGTGGGCAAACAGAAGACATCATATCACTGCAGACTAACCAGTTGGGCAAACAGAAGACACCACATCACTGCAGACTAACCAGTTGGGCAAACAGAAGACACCACATCACTGCAGACTAACCAGGTGGACAAACAGAAGACACCAGATCACTGCAGACTAACCAGGTGGGCAAACAGAAGACACCAGATCACTGCAGACTAACCAGTTGGGCAAACAGAAGACACCACATCACTGCAGACTAACCAGTTGGGCAAACAGAAGACACCACATCACTGCAGACTAACCAGTTGGGCAAACAGAAGACACCACATCACTGCAGACTAACCAGGTGGGCAAACAGAAGACATCATATCACTGCAGACTAACCAGTTGGGCAAACAGAAGACACCACATCACTGCAGACTAACCAGTTGGGCAAACAGAAGACACCACATCACTGCAGACTAACCAGTTGGGCAAACAGAAGACACCACATCACTGCAGACTAACCAGGTGGGCAAACAGAAGACATCATATCACTGCAGACTAACCAGTTGGGCAAACAGAAGACACCACATCACTGCAGACTAACCAGTTGGGCAAACAGAAGACACCACATCACTGCAGACTAACCAGTTGGGCAAACAGAAGACACCACATCACTGCAGACAGCCAAGAACCAGAAGACGACCTTCTGATACCAGCAACTCTCCTCACTCCCCACTGTTTTTCCAAATAAGCCCTGGGATTCAAACTGGCAACCCTTCGGTCACTGGCTCACCTCTCTAACCTCAGGGCTTTCCGAGTTTTGGCCATCAACCATTGTGGCTATCAAGATTTCATCATCCCTGCCCCTCACCACCACCATTACAGTGGCTCTCACCACACATCTGCTGCTAGTCATTATGGATATGTCTGGTTCCGGTGTGCAAGGCTGCAAGCCACATATGCCTCTGATTAGCGCTAGTAACATTTGTTTATTCCTATTTTATACAGTATGTAACAATCAGTGTCCCTGTACTGCAGACCAGTACCAGTTTTCCATGCTTGAGGTAAATGCAAACAACCATATCCGCAGCAAATTAAAGTCAGATATGAATTTAAAAACATTGCAATGCAAATTGAAACTAAAATGTATTGCTGGGCCCCCCAGTCCCACATCCAGGTTTGGATGAGTCCATCGTAAAAATAGAGAAGTTATTGCTTACGTTCCAAATGGCACCCTAATCCCTACATCGTGCACTAGTTTTGACCAGGGCCTCTAGGGAATAGGGTGCCATTTGGGACATAATCATTTTTCCACAGAGGAGAGAGAGAGAGAGAGAGTGCTGGGGGGCTTTAAATTAAAAGCATACAGGAGAGAGACTATTAATCAAGACAGCAGGTAATATCTGATTCTGGTTTCAGTCCCCAGACGCAATTCCTTTTTATTTTATGGACACGCTCCACTAGCATTTCATATTTGGTGTGTGTGTGTGTGTGTGTGTACCTATGTCTATGCTTGTGTGTGTGTGTGTGTGTGTGTGTGTTGTGTACATTGAAGCTGCCACCCTCCCTCTCCTTGTTCGTGGGTACATACAGGACAACTCTGTGGTGGGGGAGATTGGAGCGCACTGGGAAACAGGGTCCCTATCCTTCCCAAATGGCACCCTATTCCCTATATAGTGCACTACTTTTGACCAGGGTCCATAGAGCATAGTGTGCCATTTGGGATGCACCCACCATCCCCAGTCTGTACAGGCAGCCTGGTGACCTTGGCCATTGACAACTGTCTTCTCAGTCTGCCCTCTCTGTCTACAACCTGCGGGTCTCAAGCAGGCAGAACACAGGACAGCTCTACACCATAAGCACACACACGCATGCTCACACACACACACACACACACACACACACCTGCACATTATACAACCACACCCGATGAGAGATTACACTATTGACTTAAAAGGTTGATATTCACACACTAAACCCCTGAGGGGGCTCTGTGAGTTTAAACTGTTCTGTGTTAAAACAGTACCACCTGTTACGTCTGTTACTGAGATGTGTTGCTTTTGTTGTCAGTGTGGTTTAATAACTTGATGTGCGTGTGTTTATACCACGGTCATAACAACTGAGTCGCTCTGTATAAATGAATCAATACGTTTGTACTTCATTCCTTGAGTGAATCTGATTTACTGCTTTTATGCACTCGGTTTTCTGTCTCTTTTCCTATGTTGAGGGATTGATTTTGGACTTGAAATGGAACCAATCCCTTGTCCAAACAGCTTGTTGCTAGGTGGGTTATTTCATGATGTGGCTGTGTGTGTTTAGTCGTATGCGTTAAGTTTAATCCAACAATAAGACGATTCCCACTGTAATGAAGATATGCAGGGAAGTGGGGTGCTGGAGCTATTAAGACTTTACACCCGGCTGCATAGCCACTGTTGATTTAGAATCAGAGTAGCTTTGCATAGCCTGAAAGAAAAGGTTATGTTATTTGGGCTTTGAATCAAAAGAGCAAAAAAATGTCATGGCCAAAAATGATTTATTGTGGTGCATGTTTGGTTGTAGGAAGCAAGTTAAAATCTCATCTTCTCCTCCCATGCAAACGTGTGTGTGACTGCGTGTTTGCACGTATATCCGTTTGTGTATACCACAGAGGGCTGGTGGCACCTTCATTTGGGGAGGACAGGCTCATAGTAATGGCTGGAACAGAATAAATGGAATGGTGTTATTGGTCAAGTGTTATCGGTCACATGCGCCGAATACAACAGGTGTAGACTTTACCGTGATATTCTTACCCGCGAGCCCACTCCCAACACTGCAGTTAGAAGAAAAAGAGTGGAAATAGTTTCACTCCATTCCAGCCATTACTATGAGCCGTCCTCCCTTCAGCAGCCTCCTGTGGTCTATAGTACGTGTCTGGCCCATCCCTAATGATAGAATGTAAATTAAAGGATAAGGATAAGCAATCTGTCTCAGTATGAGGCCTTGTTTCCTCCATAAATACTGTCTCCTCCAGTGTCTATATTCATGTCCATTCTGCATCATCCTTCAAGAAACAGTGAAATAAGCCTCAGTCTCGCTGCTGTGAGCCTGATGGAGCAGCCAGGCGTCCGGATGACCACCCTGAGAAGAGCCATACAGACCCTGACCCTCTGAGCACACACACACACACACACACTGACCTTCTGAGCGCAAGGGAGGACAATGGTAGCTCTCCTCTCAGTGTTTCCCCTACCGCTGGTAATCACAGCAGCCTGGCAGGCCCACTCCTCCACCTAGCAGATTTCCTAGCCTCCGAGCTGTGGGTGGTGGGTTTTTCAGTACAAAGGGGGATTATTCTCATTCATTAACAGCAGGGTTTCATCCTGCATAATTTGCTGGCTATTATTTCTCCAAATGACCGCATCATTGTAGTTGAATCAATATGTAGCAAGATGGCTGATTAATGCCTTGGCCTGCCTCTCTCTCTTCTCTTTTCATAAGCCTCTCTCTCTGTCTCTCTCCTCATCTTTATGTTCCCTCCTTTGTGTTACAGCAGGTATTTCATTTAATGGTATCAATACCACAGCGAGAGGTAGAAAAACAACAACAACAGCAGCAACAACAACAACAGAAAGAATGAAAGCAGCAAAATGAAAACGAGTGCAGATTAATGTCTTTTTTTGTCCACCTTTTATTCTTTTTCTTTTTTAATTGCCTCTTAAGTATTCCAATTTACTCAATCAACAGGTTTTTATTTGTTCTTTCATTGAATTTCCGGGTAATAATTTATGAGTGTTGGCCACAAAGCCTAACAATAATAGATGCAGTTGGTTCAATGTATGAGATGAGCTTCTACAGCCTTGGTGCTACAATGGTTGTTAGTGTGGCACTGTGTTGGTCCAGCAACAACCTTACTAGACCCACTGTGACAGAAGCCTGTTCAATAACATTCACAATTGCCTTTATAGTTTAAACACTACTGTTTGAACTTCAAGTGCTGTATTATCATGCACCCGATACAGTTACTCCCGTTGTGCATTTAGCTATGAAACAGGCACCACACTTGCACACACAAATCACACACACACACACACACACACACACACACACACACACACACACACACACACACACACACACACACACACACACACACACACACACACATGAAAACACACACACACAGACAGACAGCTCTGAGGACATCAATGTCACCTAAGACACAGAGCATAATGGCAACCTTAATAAGGACAATGGACATCCGTGGCAATAGGCCATCCCCTTCACAGACTGATAGGATAGTCTGATGTGCAGACAGACCTTACATGGTATTAAAAGGGAGAAACAACCTTCCAATACAATGATGAACAGTTAGCGTTAACCAAAGAGATAGAGAACACTGTTTAATGGAGTTAAAGGAAAATTCCACCCAAAAACGGTATTTGGTATATTGGTATTGGTTTCATTAGTCCATTGTTGATATAGTCCCAACATGTTTAGCATGTCAGCAATCAGGTTTTCAAGATATATCACTTTCAAAATACAGAAATATAGCTGATATAATGTAATATATAATGGAAAACTCATATAATGGAAAACTCAACACCATATGAAACAAAATGCATCATACCGTCTGTATTTCTGTATTTTGAAAGTTATATAAACGTCCTCTCACTGTCAACTGCGTTTATTTTCAGCAAACTTAACATGTGTAAATATTTGTATGAACATAAGATTCAACAACTGAGACATAAAATGAACAAGTTCCACAGACATGTGACTAACAGAAATTGAATAACGTGTCCCTGAACAAAAGGAGGGTCAAAGTAACAGTCAGTATCTGGTGTGGCCACCAGCTGCATTAAGTACTGCAGTGCATCTCCTCCTCATGGACTGCACTATATTTGCCAGTCCTTGCTGTGAGATGTACCCCACTCTTCCACCAAGGCACCTGCAAGTTCCCGGACGTTTCTGGGGGGAATGGCCTTAGCCCTCACCCTCCGATCCAACAGGTCCCAGACATGCTCAATGGGATTGAGATCCGGGCTCTTCGCTGGCCATGGCAGAACACTGACATTCCTGTCTTGCAGGAAATCAAGCACAAGATGAGTAGTATGGCTGGTGGCATTGTCATGCTGGAGGGTCATGTCAGGAAGGGTACCACATGAGGGAGGAGGATGTCTTCCCTGTAACGCACAGTGCTGAGATTGCCTGCAATGACAACAATCTCAGTCCGATGATGCTGTGCCACACTGCCCCAGATCATGATGGACCCTCCAAATCGATCCCGCTCCAGAGTACAGGCCTCGGTGTTACGCTCATTCCTTCGACGATAAACGCGAATCCGACCATCACCCCTGGTGAGACAAAATCGCGACTCGTCAGTGAAGAGCACCTTTTGCCAGTCCTATCTGGTCCAGCGACAGTGGGTTTGTGCATAGGCGACGTTGTTGCCAGTGATGTCTGGTGAGGACCTGCCTTACAACAGGCCTACAAGCCCTCAGTCCAGCCTCTCTCAGCCTATTGCGGACAGTCTGAGCACTGATGGAGGGATTGTGCGTTCCTGGTGTAACTCGGGCAGTTGTTGTTGCCATCCTGTACCTGTCCCGCAGGTGTGATGTTCGGATGTACTGATCCTGTCCAGGTGTTGTTACACATGGTCAGCCACTGCCAGGACGATCAGCTGTCAGTCCTGTGTCCCTGTAGCACTGTCTTAGGCGTCTAACAGTACGGACATTGCAATTTATTGCCCTGGCCACATTTGCAGTTCTCATGCCTCCTTGCAGCATGCCTAAAGCACGTTCACACAGATGAGCAGGGAACCTGGGCATCTTTCTTTTGGTGTTTTTCAGAGTCAGTAGAAAGGCCTCTTTAGTGTCCTAAGTTTTCATAACTGACCTTAATTGCCTACCGTCTGTAAGCTGTTAGTGTCTTAATGACCGTTCCACAGGTGCATGTTCATTAATTGTTTATGATTCATTGAACAAGCCTGGGAAACAGTGTTTAAAGCCTTTACAATGAAGATCTATGAAGTTACTTGGATTTTTACGAATTATCTTTGAAAGACAGGGTCCTTAAAAGGGACGTTTCGTTTTTTATCTTGATTGCTGACATGCAAAACATTTTGGGACTTTATCAACAGTGGACTAATGAAACAAATACCAAAAGTTAGTTTTTGGGTGGAGTTTTCCTTTAACAGAATGGTGGTGTTCCAACTCACTGAAAAGATAGATGTCACACCATCACTGAATCTTATGAATTTCGTACGAATGTATTTCTCCTTATAGTACTGTACGTGTTGATGAACACCTGTGATATTGTACATCTGCTTCGGATTTTTGTTTGACCGTCTCATTTAAATAGTGGATAAATGTTGTGAACATGTTAGTGTAGTGTACAATGCTACAGTACAAATGCATGCATGTCCTTGGGGTCTTCAAAAACCATCAGAGTGGAAGTCCTGATCTAAGATCAGGTCTCCCCTGCCTATGTAATCATATTAATTATGATCTAAAAGGATAAGCTGATCCTAGATCAGCACTCCTACTCTGATATGTTTAGTGAATATGGGCCCTGGTGTTGTCCAGTCTTGGTGGTATTTATAAATGGGGCCTAACCCCGAACAAGGTTGTTTTTCATAACCCCTCATTGTCTGCCGGGGGTTTGGACAGGTTTGATGACACAGTGTGACCAAGTTGATGAGAAGTTAAATTATGTTACTAAGGAGATAGCATTTTCTATAATGAGAAAGAGAACCTAGTGCACCCTCTCTTTTTACTGCTGCATGGAGAGCCAGAGTCACAAAAGCAATTGATTAGTTTTGGCATTTAGTCCCCCGATCAGTGGTGTCATCCATTTCTTCAGGAGGAGGGCCCTAATCTAAAGTGGCATTTTGCTCTGGCTGCCTTTTCAACACTGATGAAACCAATTACTTCAATCCTAAATGATCATTTGCACACAAGTTTCGGCCGCTTGATGTATTCTCCTTGCCTTCAAAAGTTGAATGGTGGGTGGTTCGCTGATTGGCTACATAGAGTGATATCTTAGACAGCAGGCTCACCAAGGTGTGTCACCTCCATTCAAGATGTCCATTCATTTAATTGGCCAATGACCCTGTGGCTGTTTTATTGTTGTTTGCTGCACAACCACGTCTGCAGATATCTTATGAGTTTTCCTGAGAAAGACATTAGTTACCGTAAGTTGCCATCTTCTAGTTCATTAAAACATTAAAAGCGACTCATGCTTTATTTGCAGTACGTGTTGTCTGGTTATTATTATAATCATGTTATTATTATACTTGAAGTTACCCCGTCAGTATATAAGTCAAAGCTAATTGACTTCAAATGGATGCTGATGACTCCCTCTCTGGTTTGGAGCCCTGTTACTGTGAGTAAAGAAATGTCCTGTTCTGTGTACATTTCATATCTCTAATCTCGACTTCTCACAAGTCTTTTCCATTTTTACAATACTAACTGTACTCTGGAGTTCTCTTGCAGACGAGGGAAAGCAGGAAGTGTGAACACAATGCGGCTCTCTGTTCCTACACACAGATCCCTATCAGACACCCCTCACATTGGTTGATTTCCCCACTGGCATTTCACCGTGTGGGCCATAGGCATTCTATTTTCAAGTAAACACTTACCAACCAGTATGTTTTTTTCTCTCTCCATGATGTCATTGAGATTTGTGTGTGGCTGTGGGTTTGTGTGATTCAGAGTATACAGAGAGTCATTTGAAAATGGTGCAAAAGAATGTGTTGGGGTTGTGCCACCGTTGTGGATGGTGACTGTAGTGTAGGTGATGGAGATGTCTCTCTCTCTCTCTCTACACAATAATAACTAGGCTTTTCTGGGACTCAATGGGAATGACAGATTGTGAAGCTGTTCTGCTTGTGCTCCCTACCGCTGGTCTCTTTTTAAGCACGGGCACCTAACACCCTAGTGGGAGCAGCATGGTGACCTCTCTGGGATTGCAATGTGAGAACGGTATTAATGCAGTAGTTCAGTGTGTGGAGAATTGTAAAATACAGACTGTGAGGTCATCTGCATGTTGCAGAATAAAAAAAAAGATCTATATAATAGTTCATCATTATTATGTGATTTATATTCTTATAGTGTGTACATTTACATTACATTTACATTACATTTACATTTAAGTCATTTAGCAGACGCTCTTATCCAGAGCGACTTACAAATTGGTGCGTTCACCTTAAGACATCCAGTGGAACAGCCACTTTACAATAGTGCATCTAAATCTTTTAAGGGGGGTGAGAAGGATTACTTTATCCTATCCTAGGTATTCCTGAAAGAGGTGGGGTTTCAGGTGTCTCCGGAAGGTGGTGATTGACTCCGCTGTCCTGGCGTCGTGAGGGAGTTTGTTCCACCATTGGGGGGCCAGAGCAGCGAGGGTGCTGGTCACCAACTCAAGAAAGTGATTACCTGAGAAAGGACGGGTCATTGCAGATATTTTAATTTATTGTTATTACATTTGTTTACGGTAATCAAAATAGAGTTGCCACGTCTGGAGTACAGTATTTGATGTGGAACATAGACGGGGTCATGACCTCAGAACCAGAACCAAATCCAGCCAGAAGTTAGTGACCTCATCCCTGTCTTGTAAAAGGAACTTAAAAAGCTATTGGTTGTTCCCGTTGAACTACGACATGATTTAATTTCATGTTTATAAAAAAATAAAAAAGTGTTACATTTACTCTGGTAGAACATGATAAATATGTCTGCTGTATGAAGGTCACACAACCCCGGCGCATCAAGAAATATTTGGCAGGCCGACATAATGCTTTCCAAGTTTGCGGAACAAATGAAATTCTGCTGCTCTGTTGCACTTTGCCTCCAAACAACCATTACAACTAGCTTTATATATTGTCTGAGCAGCAGACCATCAAATGGTGCTTTTCTTCTTGCAGGGGCGGTCGAGATGATCAAGAACAGCAATCTGCTACTTAGATGTAAAGGCAGAGGATGCATCTGTATCTGGCAATGAAATGATCCTATTACACTCCTGATGCACACAAAAGCTAACATAAATTGATCTTGACAACTATGAGCATGGTATTAGTAAGCCACAAGACATTATTTGGCTGAATGAAGGTTGTGGGAAGTGATGCTTGGGGAATTCTCATTTGAATCCTGCAGACATTGTGAATGTCTAAATTCATTAATTGATTTCTCAAACCTCTTTTGAATCTATGTACTCTATCTATATACAGTAGTAACCCACTGTCAGAGCGTGGGTGGGCCTTGGCTTGCTGTTATTCACGTTTGCTTAATGTTGTTGGTTTTTGTCTTGAATCACTGATAACTAAACGACAAAATAATGTGAAATTATTTTCTTCACCAACAGTCATTTTTCATCTTCAGGGCAGAAACCCTCTCTTCCCTCATCTTTCAAGTCTGTTCTAACAGATTTAGCATTTGTGGTGTTACATTTTTTTTTTTTATCTAGGTGTCGGCCAGTGGGGAACCCAGAGATTCCTGTGTGATTTATTGGCAACTTAATTGAAAATGGCTTGGGATGATGAACGCCATAGAAAGTTGGAAGTTGTGTTATGGAAGTATGGAACTGCTTCGAGTTCTTCGACGTGAAATAAATAACACAATGACTGAAGGGGACGGAAGTGTTTGACTGGAACGATACAAGCCGATAGACTATAACCAATCATGCATCCTTCAATAGGTCATGTGATCTACTACCGCTGTATAAAGGGCTTGAAAGCATATACCTGAATACAGTACACTGTAAAGGGGTTAGCATGAATTTGACAGTCATTTACAGACAGCTTGGTGGCAGGTAAAATCATGTCATTTAATATTACAGTACACTCCACTGTAATATAAGTACAGTATCAAAGCAGTTACTGTGTAATGACACACAGTACAATATCGTAAAATGGACTGTATTATACTGTAAAAAAAAGTTAAAAAAGTGAATTATAACTATTTTAAACACATCTATTCTGACACATCTGAGAAATGTGCACCTGCAGTATATTTGTTACCAGTTCAGGCAGCTGACATGAATAAATCAATTGAAGTAGAAATATAGAGGAGAAATATCACACTGAGCTCTCAGACAGTGTAAAGTGAGGTCAGTGCAGTATTTGGCCTTTTTGAATATGATCTCATTTTGTGAAACTATTTCAGCTGTAGAGAGAAAGAGAGAGATCTATCTGGGCCTATTGCAGTGTCTTACGTTAAAAAAAGGCAGCAATCTGAAAGTCATTCAGCAGGCTGTCTCATGAGACCCAAGGCCAAAGCTAATCAGAACTTCGACCCACTTCTAAATTCCAATGACTGAATCAATTGTGCTGAGCGTTCCCAATGGAGTAGAGCAAGTCACTAACGGCCAAGACTGACTGACTTGGTGTGGTTGGTCCCATAGCTCTGTAACCTAGCCTAGCTCCCAAATGCCCCCCTTTTCCCTTTATTTATTTTTTAGGGTGCCATTTGGGACACAGGCTTAGACTTAGTCCACAGTATGACAACAGTCAGGTGTCTGAGCTGACAGAGGGACTAGGGTCATGTTCAATAGGTCCCACCTTAGCAAAACATTTTGCAATGCAGAACAATATGTGTTCTAATTGGACAAGTACAGGCAGCCCCTCCCCTTTTTCAAAACGTTTTCTCCTTACTTAACCTGACCCTGGTCTTGCTTGCTTGCTGTCTTGCTTATGGCTTCGAATGATGGTATGGCCTTTCTGTTCATCCTGGTCGAAACCAAGGCCCTAACTTTCTGCTCGTCTCCCACCTAGTTTCAGAGTGCTGCAAAAAGTGTTGTCCCTAATGAACACAACCCTGGTCCTCACTCCTGTCTCTTCTCCTGTCCCCACCAGGTTGCAGGCTCTGAGGAAGGAGAAGTCCCGGGATGCAGCTCGCTCGCGGCGGGGGAAGGAGAACTTTGAGTTCTATGAGCTGGCCAAGATGCTGCCCCTGCCTGGCGCCATCACCAGCCAGTTGGACAAGGCTTCCATCATCCGCCTCACCATCAGCTACCTGAAGATGAGGGACTTCGCCAACCAGGGGGACCCGCCATGGAACCTGCGCATAGAAGGCCCACCACCCAACACCTCCGTCAAAGGTCAGCTCCTTCTCCACCATGGTCCAACTACCCACAATTTAGTTCAGTTCAGTCTAGTTCAGTACCAACAGTTTCCATCAATGGTCCACTCAACTTACTAACTGTACAGTGATGATATCTCTCTTTGTCTGAGCATTAAAATACTGTGACATTAAAGGATACTTTGGGATTTTGGATACTTCCCCAGAGTCAGATGAACTTGTGGATTCCATTTTTATGTCTCTGTGTCCAGTATGAAGGAAGTTAGAGGTAGTTTTGCGAGCCAATGCTAACTAGATTAGCACAATGACTGGAATTCTATGGGTATCTGCTAGCAGTTCATCTGACTCTGGGGAAGTAGATAAAGGGCCTCATTGCCAAAATCCAGAAGTATCCATTTAAGTTGAAACTGTAAATTCAAATATTATGTGAGGTAAAATGTCAACGTTAATGACAGGATTAAGGTAATTTTTCACGTTTTACTGTACTCAGTCTACACACAATATTAGACTGGTAGGGAAATGAGGCACTCTTGCTACTGTCGTCTGGTCACAAATATTCAAAAAGTAAACATTTAACTTTGATAAATGTAGCTTTGCGCCTAGTACATGCAGCAATACTGAATCCAAATGTAACCAAATTTGCCTTTGAAATTGGGTATTTGTACAGTGCACTTAAAGGAGATACAGCTCTGTATATTTTAAAAGGGTATGCTGGAGTAGGAATGACCGTAAACATTAAAGTAAATTGCAGAAATGTTCAGTCAATGCACAATGTTTGCTCTGCACACACACACACACACACACACACACACACACACACACACACACACACACACACACACACACACACACACACACACACACACACACACACACACACACACACACACCACACACACACACCAGATGGCATCATTGTTGTCTGCCTTTGAAAAGACACATGCATTTTAATGAGAAAATGTATACGGCAGAATTATTTGGGTAAGAGCATCCTGCTAGATTTCCTACTAACACAACTAAGACCTATAGCCCACACTTTGCATTTAATCAAAGATGATTACACGATGCTGCCAGGAGGATTGAACCACCAACGTTTACATTTTGGATATTTGAATGACTACACACACTAAGGTGACGTCTACCCTACCTCTGTCTACCTCTGTAGAACAATGCTCTCTCTCTCCGCTGCGTGCCCTGTCCTTCCATGCTATCGACAGACAGATAGTGCCCGTCTGAATCGAATCACTAACTCACCACATTTTATTTGCACTACATTCTGAAAAGAGCGGCGTATTGATCCCATTCTTTTTGTTGCTGTGCATCGCCGGTAGCTAATGGAGACGGCTGACCATCTCCCTCTGCCCATGAATCAGTGTTATTTCTGAATAGGCTACATTAGATGAACCTGACCCGGAGCTTCCACAGCTCCCAGCGTGCCAGACACACAGCTGGCTGGAGAGCTTGGTTTACAGATGTCACACACACACACACACACACACACACACACACACACACACACACACACACAAAGGGGCCAGGTTTGTCAATGCACTGTGTAAGATGGCAGGGAGGGAGGGGTTAGGAGGGAGGGGGCATATGCTAGGTTATTGTACCAGAAGAGGGAGCATAGAGGAAAGGCCAGGATCATTTCTCTTCAGGGTTGTTTGTGCAACACAGATCAAGGTTAGCCCCACACAGCAGCAGAATAATATTGTTTCTGATACATGGCCGGCCCAGTTCATTTGGCAGGCCCAGTCTCTCAATCAATTTGCCTTGTGCCTTAACATACACACCCGTGTAGGTGTTACCATGAATATGTTATTATAGGAGATTTGCTGGGGGAGAAAACTGAGCCGGCTTCTGACAAGACATTTCGACTTAATAACTGATGATTGTAACCTTTAGGGAAATCTCAGTAGCACTGCCCCGGTTTTGTAAATTCACTCTGGTTTTGGAATGGATCTTTGCTTCGGGAAAATTCTCATTCTTTCTTTTTTTATTATTTTCTATTTTTGTTCAGAATAAAGCATGAGTAAGAGCTGGCGTTTGGACGGCGGTGATGTCTGTCTGAGTTGCCAAACGTCCTTAGAACAGCCTCTAGTGTGAGGAAGCTCGGCTAAGTGATAAAAGCGGTAGCCGATATTACTGGCATCGGAGCTAAAAGAATTTGACCTCCACTTCTCTCCAAACATTGTTGATTTATTATCGTAACTTCTCGCCTCTCCTCTCTCGCCGCTCTCCTTTCTCTCCTCTTTGCCTTCTAGTGACCTTTACTGTAATTGACCCATCAACTAATTTTTTCTGAGCGTTTTAACCGGAATTTGCTAGTCTCTGTCAGAGGCGGTTCACATCTGTTGAAGGACACTGCACAAACAAGCATGACCTTTCTCTTGTTTGGCGGCTGGCGCACGCCTCCTGACCCCCTCCAACCCCTCCACCACCTGGCCATTTTATTATTCATGCATGCAGAGCAGAGAGGCGCAGAGCAGAGAGGAGCAGAGCAGAGAGGAGCAGAGCAGAGAGGAGCAGAGCAGAGAGGCGCAGAGCGGAGAGGAGCAGAGCGGAGAGGAACAGAGCAGAGAGGAACAGAGCAGAGAGGAGCAGAGCAGAGAGGAGCAAATCAGAGAGGAGCAGAGGAGCAAATCAGAGAGGAGCAGAGAGGAGCAAATCAGAGAGGAGCAGAGCGGAGAGCATTCACCAAAGTGCCACAATTTACGAAAATGCAAGAAATCAGATGGCTAAAAAACAACAAAAAATGCTCAGAGACCGTCTTGCACAAATCATATTTGTACTATACAGTACATACAGTACATTAAATGTCTACCTCTTTACTCTGTGGTGTTCTGAATTTTTGTAGGACATACATTGCCAGTAAAGAGTTGGGACACACCTACTCAATCACGGGTTTTTCTTTATTTTGACTATTTTCTACATTATAGAATAATAGTGAAGACATCAAAATATGAATTAATTCTTAAAATCAAATTCTTAAACAGATTCTTCAAAGTAGCCACTCTTTGCCATGATGACAGCTTTGCACATGCATGGCATTCTCTCAACCAGCTTCATGAGGTAGTCACCTGGAATGCATTTAAATTATTAGGTGTGCCTTGTTTAAAGTTAATTTGTGGAATTTCTTTCCTTAATGTGTTTGAGCCAATCAGTTGTGTTGTGACAAGGTAGGGATGGTATACAGAAGATAGCCCTATTTGGTCAAAGATCAAGTCCATATTATGCCAAGAACAGCTCAAATAAGCAAAGAAAAACAACAGTCCATCTTTACTTTAAGACATGAAGGTCAGTCAATCCGGAAAATGTCAAGAACTTTTAAAGTTTCTTCAATTGCAGTCGCAAAAACCATCAAGCGCTATGATGAAACTGGCTTTCATGAGGACCGCCACAGGAAAGGAAGAGTTACTTCTGCTGCAGAGGATAAGTTTATTAGAGTTAACTGCATCTCAGATTGCAGCCCAAATAAATGCTTTACAGAGTTCAAACAACAGACACATCTCAATATCAACTGTTCAGAGGAAGAGGAGACTGCGTGAATCAGGCCTTCATGGTCAAATTGCTGCAAGGAAATTTGAGATTTTTGGTTCCAACTGCCGTGTCTTTGTGAGAGTATATGTCACGCCCTGACCATAGAGAGCTGTTCATTCTCTGTTGGTTGGGGCGTGATAGTGGCCTGGGTGGGGCATCTAGGGGATTAATTGTTTATCGTTGTCTCTGATTGGGGATCATATTTAGGCAGCCATTTCCTCATTGTGATTTGTGGGATCTACAGATAGTTGCCTGTGTGCACACCAGTAGCGTCACGTTTCGTTTGTGCTTGTTTGTTTTGTTTAGTGAGTTTCTATTAATTAAAATATGTGGAACTCTACGCACGCTGCGCCTTGGTCTACCCATTATGACGAACGTGACAGTATGTGAACGGATCATGTCAGTGATTTATTTAGAATTCAAGGTACACTTAACCAGCATGGTTGCCACAGCATTTTGTAGCAATACGCCATCCCAGCTGTTTTGCACTTAGTGGGACTTTCATTTGCTTTTCAACAGGACAATGACCCACCATACCTCCAGGCTGTGTAAGGGCTATTTGACCAAGAAGGAGAGTGATGGAGTGCTGCATCAGATGACCTGGCCTCCACAATCACCCGACCTCAACCCAATTGCGATTTGGGATGAGTTGGACCGCAGAGTGAAGGAAAAGCTGCCAACAAGTGCTCAGCATATGTGGGAACTCCTTCAAGACTGTTGGAAAAGCATTCCTCATGAAGCTGGTTGTGAGAATAACTTCCCTGAAGGAAGGAGGAATTTGTCCACGTGACTGACTGTGTCAACTGAATAGGCCACAGTGTTGTTTGGTATCCAATGATAGCCTTGTGTTAAATTAGGGGTCTGAACTCTAGTCTGATACCGAACTTGAAGTCCTCCTGACTTTCAGAGTCTGGAAAGGCTGTTTCGATGTTGATGGCGCGCTGCGTTGATAATGAAGGGGACTGTGCTTTTACTGGTTGGTTCTCCTCGGACGGCAGGTAGCCTAGTGGTTAGAGTTTTAGGACGGTAACCGTTCAAATCCCTGAGCTGGCAAGGTGGAAATATCTGCTGTTCTGCCTTTGAGCAAGGCAGTTAACAACTCCAGGAAAAAAACATTAGAGAGAACCAATCAATGCGTTTGCTCAGTTTCTGAGCGAAAATTGCATTAACAAACAGCTTTCAGTCCAAACCAGTGACTCAAAGCTCTTCATCGCTGGGTCACATCAGCCAGGCTATCAAGGATCGTCGTCAAAGAGGAACCAACCAGAGAGGCTGTCTATTCTCTTCGTCTATGTGTGGGCTTGCGCTATTTGATTTCCATCAAGCTGTTCGTGCTGCGTGTCAGTCCCCTGGATGTCCCCTGCACATTAAGAGTCTTAGCTTGTTTCCCAAATGGCACCCTATTCCCTATGTAGGGCCCCGGTCAAAAATAGTGCACTACATTGGGAATAAGGTGCCATTTGGGACAGTTGTGTTAATTACAGAGAGAAGAGAAACAGTGGGGTTCCTGTAGTTATGGTCCATCCAGCCCTTTCAGATTTGATGGTTTCAGTACTTAGCCTGCTGCTAGCACTAATAGCCCTCCATTATGGCTGGAATGACCAAACATAACTTATTTTACACGGTGGCAATATGTTTCCCACTTTGATGTTTTGCAAAGGAAAATGCTCCATATCAGGAAATGCAAGCCAAACAAAATGGATATGAAGTGTATACTGTTTATGGTTATAATTAAACATTCAGTTCATACATATTCAAATCATTCGCTTGAGAAATGTGCATTCTTTTTTAGAACAAATTAAAAAGTGGACCACTGTGCACTTCTCACAAGTGTTGTACCTGTCACTTGGTGATTTTCTTTCTTAACACAGCTGCAAAGCAACTATTAAAAGAACGGAATCAGTGCCAAAAACCCATGTACTTGCTCCAAAGGACACTGTTTTGTCAGTGACTTTTCACATTGACCTTGAGGTGTCTGAGGTCTATGCACGCTGCCTTCTCTACTTCACAGTCTATCCCCCTCCCTCCCTCCCTACCCAGCACTATAGATATTATATCAATCCCTTTCACACCAAATAATAACCTCCTTCCTATTGCCACTACTTGGGGGATATTACCAATCTGCCACCCACCTGATCAAGGGGTAATGTAATATGAACTACTATAACTCTACATGTGGAATGGTGTTAAACACGTTACCTGGTTGAAGCCTTTGACCGCCTGGCAGAGCGATCTAGCTGTAATCCCTAAGTGGCCCAGTCCCTCCGTATGAAGGGCTTTTGGGTGAGCAGGTTGGCGCTGAAGAGGGCACTGATTAAAGTACACTTTCCCTGTTGCCCATTGTGCCATGCGCATTGTTGTTGGTAATGAGGGAATTAAATGGAATGCGTCCCAAATGGCACCCTATCCTTATATAGAGCACTACTTGTGACCAGAGCCCTATAGGTGTCCCTATGGTCCCTGGTCAAATGTAGTGCACATTTAAGGGAACAGGGTGCCATTTGGGGATGCAACCGATGGTGTTTGCATCACAATAGACACTCAGGACACAGAAAATAAATGTGGCATTAATGCACCTTTTGGAAAAATGGCAGCTTGTATAGACACACACAGGTTAGTTAGTGTATTATAGTTGAGGAACTGCATGGACTAAACAGCTTCCTATATTTCTCTCTCAATTAATATATGGATAGTAATTTGCCCAGCTGTGAGTGTGAGATGTTCGATTCCCCAGTCGTGGTGTAAGAAAAATTGAATGACAGTGAGCAAAACAGCAGTAATTATAAAAGTAATTACTAAATGCTGATGATGCCCATAGGCTTTGCATAACTACATTTAGAAGAGGAAATTGCTTTTGGCTGCATTGGAAGGCTGGTGGGCATGTTTTTGTTATTTTCTTTATTTATTTTAATATGCACAACCAAGGAAAGTAATTGCCATGGAAACAATTACTTGTACACCTTTCTGTGGGCACAAACAGCTCTGGGAAGCATTGTTGTTGAACAATGTGTTTTAATGAAGGAGAATAGTGTAGTCACTTTGTTTATATTCCTTAACAGATAACAATTAAATGGAACACTGGGAGGGCAAAACAGTGTGGTTGAATACCAGTCATTTTCTTAGTAAATAAGACATTGCTTTTTTTACAAAATGTTTTCTCTGAGACATGAAATCACATAGATGTTTGTGTGTTTGGTCTTTCTTAATGAAGAGTCTCTGTGTGTTACTGTGTAACTACGGTCCTAATGGCCTATTTCACTCATCAATGGAGACAACAACGCAAAGGTTGCCACTTGCTTAGTAGCTGTATGAAACTGCACTTCAGAATGCCCCCCCCCTCCCCCCCTCCCTGTGTGTGTCTATGTGTGCTTATGATATGCGTGTTTGTATGTTGATTGAATTTTTGTTCTGAACTGGTATTATCAAAGCATTACTTCCTACACAACATGATTACTGTAAACGTTGTTTTTCAAAAGAAATTGGAGAGCCTTGTCGGACGGTTGTACAAAGGTCAAGGGTTAAAAGCATTTATTTTATTACAGTACATGGCCTACTGTAGCTGCGTTAGTTGCTCATGTAACCAGGCACTATACCTCGTGTCGGTGGGCTCAGTAATTAGTGCTTCTGCAAATGGTCCAGTAATGGAGAAATAAATCAGAGGGACAGTTGGAATGAATATGGAAAGGCTTGTTTCTAGCGTTGTGACTGGCCGTTTAGTCAGCTGGACCTAATACCCACACAAAGTGGTACAAATCACCACCGTGGGTTTACATTACAGAGCCCAGAGTAGAGCAGCGCACTGCCTTCACATGGCCCTCTCACATTGCCCAGCCATGAAGGTCTCAGCTCTCTGCTGTAGCCAAGGTCCTTGTCCCAAGGACAACAACGGTCGTGGAAAATAGATTAAAGACTTGTCGATAAATCAGGAAATACAGAGGTGTAGCCTGAACTGAGAAATGATGCAGAAAATAATGAAATTGTGTAGGATGCAGTAAGAGTAGTTGCAGTAGGCTACAACAAGGGAATATACTGTATGACCAGGGTGGAGGAGTCATTTGGCAATGTACCGTACTGGTCTGTATTGGCCTTATCGGTCCGTACCTGCTCCACAGCAACAGCCTCAGTCAGTAGAACAGGCTAGACAGATGACAGGCTGCTCTCTGGATGAAGTGCATTCTGTTTGAAGTGCAATGTCTGAAAGCACAGCACGAAGGCTCAAATCAAGTGAAGGACATGTACCATTACAACTAATGTCCTTAATAATCTTGTTAGTCTAGTCCCTCTCAGTACCAGACAAATGGAACATTATTGGCTTATGGAGCCTGCAGTAAATAATTTAGTTTCCAATATTCAGCCTGCTTCGACAGTAAATTAAAATGACATGAAAGAGCTTGTTGAACAAAGAAAGTATCCAATCAAATGTAATTGTCTTGACTAAGGCAGCAGTAATACGTTTCATAATTAAACCAAGTTGTCTTGGTAGCTTTACAACCTTTCGCATGAATCAAAATGTCCAAAATAATTCTGTGATATGGTTTCTTTTAAAACATTACAGTGCCAATATCCTTTGACCGGGCAGATCTTCCTCTGTGTGTACAGGCTAGTGTAACACGGGGTCCAGTCAGTCCGTCACTTCACTGTTAATTGATCTGAACTAAATCATGTGGGCTTGCTCTGCTCTCACCACCTTTACTGTTGATTTATCCCTCGGACAAAGTCAACTCCAGCATTGGCTAATGCAGCGCTACATTAACGGATGGGTGAGAGAGAGAGAGGGGGGGGTAGAAGAAGAAAGAGAGAGAGCAAGAGAGGGGGAGAAAGAGAAAGAGAGAGCAAGAGAGGGGGGAGAAAGAGAAAGAGAGAGCAAGAGAGGGGGGCAACAGAGAGGGGGGAGAAAGAGAGAGATAGGGGTAGAGGAGGTAGATAGAAGGAGAGAGAGGCGATGGGAGCGTGAAAGACACAGATACAGGGAGAAAGCGAGAGAGAATGAATGAGAGAGAGAGAGAGACTTTAGGTACTATGTCAGGTGAAGGTCAGAGAGGGCTCTGGCCTCTGAAGTGTTTGTGACGGTTCCTCCCACTCATACAGGACACAAATGACTCCCCTAATCATCCAATTTAATCGCACCATTTTCTGCCCCTCAATAGCCAGGCCTGGACTTAATCACTCTGTTTGCTTGCTGTCGCAAAGACCCTCATATCGAAACCAATGAATTTCTACAATTTAAAACGCATACAGTGGGGGGAGTTCGAGGGGATGCGTGCGGCGATAGAAAAGACATTGGCAGGGGTCTGAAAAACCAGCCAATTCATGCGTGAAGCATTTAGCTATTGCCATCTCAACCCATGACTAACAGTTTTCAGTCACCCGTTTCATTTATTAATGTCTATAATAAGCCCCTCTCTGATAACAGCCCTCTCTAAAAGCATTTTCTCTCTCTCTCTGTCTGCCTAAAATGTTGTGGTGTTGATATAATTTGGCCCGGCGCAGATTAAGCTCGAGGACGAAGGTGAATTGACTGCACCTGCCCTTTAATGAGGAGTGATAACAAGGCCGGTGGCGGGGGCATGCACAGTGGGGGTGTATCCCAAGTGGCACTCTATTCCCTACATTCCCTGGGAGGCCTTACCAAAAGTAGTGCACTACATTGGGAATTGGGTACCATTTGGGATGCAGGCTGGGATAGCATTGGACTCACCATCATAGCCTCCACATAGCAACATCATTGTCATTGTTACCCAGAGATGTGTTGATGTGTTGGAGTCAGACAGGGAGAGAAGAGGCGTGAGCATCGCCCAGCCCTTCTGAAAGGCCACAGAGTGGGGGGACAGGAGATTCAGCTCCAGGGTGCATAGACAGACGGATGGACCGACGTGCAGGCAGGCAGAACGACAGACAGCTCCTCAGTACAGTGTCCATGGGGTCACCACCATTGGGACCGCAGCCCAGTCAATCAACAGATAGCCCCAAGGCGTCCAGCACAGCTTGGCCCCCAGCCTCACAAACACCTATACACACACACACACGCACGCACGCACACACGCACACACACACACGTGCACACACACACACACACACACACACACACACACACACACACACACACACACACACACACACACCGCCATCTCCCTCCTGACCACCACCAGCCTGTGCTAATGAGAATGTATATGTATTCATGAATTAAACATGAAGTCATTGTTTTTATTGTTAAGGAATCCGCTTCGCCACTAGTAGCCAGAATGTTGATGCTGTCCACTGCTTTGAAGTCTCTGCCTGAATTTGTAAGCAACGTTTTGATGACTTATTGTAGCCATTTTGAACAATTACACACTCTCCAAATCATCTAAGTAGGATAGTAGTTTAGTTTAAAGAACATCACTTCATTTAAGTTCCACCAGTCTCCAAGGACCAAAATATTAATTTGCGGTTTCCTGTCAATCATTTTCTTGAATATACACTTTTTGTAATTGAATTAGTGTGAGGAGGGAGGGGGTTTGGGAAATGGAGTTATAAGGATTATAGGCTTGACAGGGATAGTGTTGCAAATTGACTTTTGAGTCCTTGTAAGGAAGTAGATTTTGAAAGGAGTCAAACTTGCATTAACCTTGGAGGAGAGAAATAATAATAAACCCACTGCGCTTTTTTCAAGACATCAACAATGTAAGTTCAGGATTGGAAATCTATGTGTTCATGTATTTTGTCAGGTAAAAACAAAGCTAAATGGACGAGGCGTCGTTGGGCGGGTCCAAATGGCACCCTATTCCCTATATAGTGCACTATAGAGAACAGTGTGCCATTTAGGATGCGACTGTACATGCACTGTAGTTCTGTATCGCCGTGTACTCTCAGAGCAACACGCCAAGCCAATTACTAGCGAATAAGAAAGATGTGAGCGTCATGAGAAGTCGTCTAAACCCTTCTTTAGAGGCGTTGATCCCCATTGTTTAGCTGGGGTCAGGAGGAGCATGTTCTCCTGATGAATAACATCTTTCTTTTCTTCTCCAACGACTTGTTTGGGATGTCATCTATGAAGGAGATGCATCTCAGCAGTCAGACAGAGCACTGAGAGAGCAGCAGTCTAATTGTCACAACTAGAGTGTCACCCCCCTTTTCCTCCATTTTTACATCCTCTCATTTGTCTTAACACAGCAGCGATCAGTGTTCCTTCCTGCCTCTCCTCTCTGCGCCGTGGCAACGAGACACCAGAAACACACGCACTGACGCCGTAAAGGAGCTGATGCCATTAAATGATATCAACATCAAGGCGGCAGTTTGATTTAGATTTTTCTTTGGGGGGGGGGGGGCTAAGGCATTTTCAAATTATGCAGATCCCTTAATTAAACTCAGCCAACGAGCTGTTTGACATTTTTTTTTGTCTGTAGCTTAGCCTGTTGGTCTGCTGGAATTTGCATGTCTTTGGATGTTACACAGCTTTCTCTAGGCTCTCAGTGTAATATAACTCTCCCAGCAAACTGGAGAAATTCCCCAAACATTAGCTAAGATTCCCGTTAAGTTCTAGTTAGGATTTCATCTAACATTAGTTTGATAAAATGTTTAAAAAATATATATATATATATATACAGTATATATATATATTATTTAAAAAAAATAATAACTTTAGCAATAAAATATTCTTGGAATGTTCTAACATTCACTAAAATGATGTGCACAACATCTGTAATAACCACCACAGAACGTTCCCCAAACGCTCTCATTAGGTTTCCAGCTAATGTCATGTTTTTAGAACATGCTGCCGCAGTAAAATGTGAAAGCAATGCTCTGGGAACTTTTGAAGAACCACTTTTTCTTGCTGGGCTCTCACTCTAGTTTTGGTGCAGACCTCATAGATGAAAATCCCCTTTAGTCTGCATCGTAACGTCGTGGCAAAAGTGAAACTGCCCTATCTACAAAGACAACAACATATGTATGTACTGTATTCCACTCATCACTCTGCACACTGCCTTATCCCATCTGGACAATAGGAATATCTATGTAAGAATGCTGTTTATTGACTACAGCTCAGCATTCAACACCATAGTACCCTCCAAGCTCATCATTACGCTCGGGGCCCTGGGTCTGAACCCCACCCTGTGCAACTGGGTCCTGGACTTCCTGACGAGCTGCCCCTAGGTGGTCAAGGTAGGAAACAACACCTCCACTTCGCTGATCCTCAACACAGGTGCCCCACAAGGGTGCGTGTTCAGCCACCTCCTGTACTCCCTGTTTACCCATGACTGCGTAGCCAAGCACGCCTCCAACACAATCATAAAGTTTGCAGACGACACAACAGTAGTAGGCTTGAATACCAGTGATGATGAGACAGCCTACATTGAGGAGATGAGGGCTATGGGAGTGTGGTGCCTGGAAAACAACCTCTCACTCAACGTCAACAACACAAAGGAGATGATCGTGGACTTCAGGAAACAGCAGAGGATGCACCCCCCTATCCACATCGACGGGACCGCAGTGGAGAAGGTGGAAAGTTTCAAGTTCCTTGGTGTGTACATCACTGACAAACAGAAATGGACCACCCACATAGACAGTGTGGTGAAGAAGACGCAACAGAGCCTCTTCAACCTCAGGAGGCTAAAGAAATGTGGCTTGTCACCTAAAACCCTCACAAACCTTTACAGATGCTCAATTGAAAGCAGCCTGTCGGGCTGTATCACCGCCTGGTATGGCAACTGCACCGCCCCCAACCGCAAGGCTCTCCAGAGGGTGGTGCGGTCTGCTCAACGCATTACAGAGGGAAAACTACCCGCCCTCCAGGACAACTACAGCACCCGAGCCTCAGGACACCTACAGCACCCGATGTCACAGGAAGGCCAAAAAGATCATCAGGACATCAACCACCCGAGCCACTGCCTGTTCACCCCACTATCATCCAGAAGGCGAGGTCAGTACAGGTGCATCAAAGCTGGGACCGAGAGACGGAAAAACAGCTTCTATCTCAAGGCCATCAGACTTTTAAACAGCAATCACTGGCCACTTTAAGTAATGGAACACTAGTCACTTTAATAATTTGTACATATCTGGCATTACTCATCTCATATTTACATAGCTTTTTCTATACTATTCTATGGTATCTTAATCACTTAATGTTTACATATCTGGCATTACTCATCTATTATGTATATACTGTTTTCTATACTATTCTACGGTATCTTAGTCCGTTCCGCTCTGACATCGCTTGTCCAGATGTACAGTTGAAGTCGGAAGTTTACATACACTTAGGTTGGAGTCATTAAAACTCGTTTTTCAACCACTCCACAAATGTCCAGTTAACAAACTATAGTTTTGGCACATCGGTTAGGACATCTACTTTTTGCATGACACAAGTACATTTTCCAACGATTGTTTTCAGACAGATTATTTCACTTATAATTCACTGTATCACAATTCCAGTGGGTCAGAAGTTTACATACACTAAGTTGACTGTGCCACCTTTAAACCACTCATTTGAGTCAATTGGAGGTGTACCTGTGAATGTATTTCAAGGCCTACCTTCATGACATCATGGGAAAATCAAAAGAAATCAGCCAAGACCTCAGAAAGAATATTGTAGACCTACACAAGTCTGGTTCATCCTTGGGAGCAATTTCCAAATGCCTGAAAGTACCACGTTCATCTGTACAAACAATAGTACGCAAGTACCATGGGACCACGCAGCCGTCATACCGCTCAGGAAGAAGAAAAGGTGGTGTACGAAAAGTGCAAATCAATCCCAGAACAACAGCAAAGGACCCTGTGAAGATGCTGTAGGAAACAGGTACAAAAGTATCTATATCCACAGTTAAACAAGTCCTATATCAATGTAACCTGAAAGGCCGTTCAGCAAGGAAGAGGCCACTGCTCCAAAACCGCCATAAAAAAAGCCAAGACTGCGGTTTGCAACTGCACATGGGGACAAAGATCGTACTTTTTGGAGAAATGTCCTCTGTTCTGATGAAATAAAAATAGAACTGTTTGGCTATAATGACCATCATTATGTTTGGAGGAAAAAGGGAGAGGCTTGCAAGCCGAAGAACACCATCCCAACCGTGAAGCACAGGGGTGGCAGCATCATGTTGTGGGGATGCTTTGCTGCAGGAGGGAATGGTGCACTTCACAAAAAACATGGCATCATGATGAAGGAAAATTACGTGGATATATTGAAGCAACATCTCAGGACATCACTCAGGAAGTTAAAGATTGGTCACAAATGGGTCTTCCAAATGGACAATGACCCCAAGCATACTTCCAAAGTTGTGGCAAAATGGCTTAAGGACAACAAAGTCAAGGTATTGGAGTGGCCATCACAAAGCCCTGACCTCAATCCCATAAAAAGTTTGTGGGCAGAACTTTAAAAGCGTGTGCGAGCAAGGAGGCCTACAAACCTGACTCAGTTACACCAGCTCTGTCAGGAGGAATGGGCCAATGGGGAATGGGGAAGCTTATGGAAGGCGACCCAAAACGTTTGACCCAAGTTAAACTATTTAAAGGCAATGCTACCAAATACTAATTGAGTGTATGTAAACTTCTGACCCACTGGGAATGTGATGAAAGAAGTAAAAGCTGAAATAAATCATTCTCTCTACTATTATTCTGGCATTTCACATTCTTAAAGTAAAGTGGTGATCCTAACTGACCTAAGACAGGGAAATTTTTACTAGCATTAAATGTGAGGAATTGTGAAAAACTGAGTTGAAATGTATTTGGCTTAGGTGTATGTAAATTTCCGTCTTCAACTGTATATAATTTTAATTCATTCCTACCTAGATTTGTGTGTATTGGGTATATGTTGTGTAATTTCTTAGATATGACTTGTTAGATATTACTGCACTGTCGGAGCTAGAAGCACAAGCATTTCGCTTCACCCGCAATAACATCTGCTAATCACGTTTATGTGACCAATAACATCTGCTAATCACGTTTATGTGACCAATAACATCTGCTAATCACGTGTATGTGACCAATAACATCTGCTAATCACGTTTATGTGACCAATAACATCTGCTAATCACGTTTATGTGACCAATAACATCTGCTAATCGCTTTTATGTGACCAATAACATCTGCTAATCACGTTTATGTGACCAATAACATCTGCTAATCACGTTTATGTGACCAATAACATCTGCTAATCACGTTTATGTGACCAATAACATCTGCTAATCACGTTTATGTGACCAATAACATCTGCTAATCACGTTTATGTGACCAATAACATCTGCTAATCACGTTTATGTGACCAATAACATCTGCTAATCACGTTTATGTGACCAATAACATCTGCTAATCACGTGTAAGTGACCAATAACATCTGCTAATCACGTGTATGTGACCAATAACATCTGCTAATCACGTTTATGTGACCAATAACATTTTATTTTTTTCAAATTGAAAAACGTTCATGGGATGTCGACGTGATGAAATGTTTTCAGGGAAGAAGTTATGCACTATTGCTGCAGCATTGCAGTTCATTTCCCTTACAGTATAACTTTAGATTTAGGTCAAAGTATAGGGCCACAAAACAGTGGAAACAAACTCTGGTACTATTTCATTACTGTGGCGGGTAGAGTACAGCAGCAGCAGTGTTATCTATTCAACCTGAGCCAAGGTATCACCTCTCCCCATCAGGATAAAGCCCTGTAGGCCTATCAGCCATTCCCATCAGTACAGAGTACAGTCTGTCTTCGCTGCTCTATGAGGATCATACATCATACTGTACTGTACCTCGTTGGGACGACTCCAGTTCTCTTCTGCTGTTCTTATCAGATATCTCCCCCATCTCACCTCACGACCAATGGCTAATAACAAAAAGCTATACAGCTCCCTCCTTCTCTCAACCAGATGTACTGTAGCCAAAATCATTTAATGTCTTGTTTTATTCATTTTCTTATATTATGTAAAACTGATTTGAACCCTAGTCAAAGGGAACAGACTAGAAATATCCTGTCTCCGGCTGTGTGAATGTGTGCAATAATTATATGTCCATGGCGTCGTTCAATGTCTCTGTTGACATAATATGGCGGTGGGAGGCGGGCTAGATTAAAATGTAAAACCCAAACAGGCATTGCGAAATGACACAACTCCATACAAGATTCATGATGATTCTCTTGTCTTCCCTTGGACAAGAACAGCTTGAGGAACCCAATCCCAATAGAAAACGAAAGAAAGTACTTAATTGACAATTTCTTGAAAATGGCTGAAGGGAAAAACAAAAGAGAGGCCTTGGGTTTCTTAGGGCGTAATAAGCCGTTTCTCATCACTCTCTCTGTGATTGAGCCTATACAAAATCGATTTATTTCTCGGGGTAACTCAGAATAATTGAAAAACAGACAACGTTTGGTTCCAATTTACCAGCAATAAAGTTGTAATAGGGTTTTCTCTGCAATTTTACCCTTAATGCACTCATTCTGAAGAGCAGTATTTTGCCAGTCGAACAAATAGCATCACTGGAGCTTACAACCAGTAATAGTCCCACATTGATGCACACATTAAACTTGTTAAATCAATTCTGTGGACACTTTCTAAAGTGGACAGTCTGTTTGCTCTCTCTAGCTCGCTCCTCTCGCCCAGCCTACTCATACCCTCTACGATGTATCAATCACTTTCATTCCCCTCCTAATGATTCAGGCCTTTTAGTTTGTAATTATTTATGTTCTACAGGCGGAGATACCTGAGTGGGATGTGTATTTATAGGCAGGCTTAATGCTCCTGATGTACCTACATGTTTATAATGAAAATGCACGACATGACATAGTTCAACAGGAGCTATCGCTGATGGATTTGTGTACACAGACAGAAACATCACCTCACCTGGCTACTTTGGCCTCCCGCCTGCCTTCAGAAGAACAGCTCTGTAAACAAACAACACCCACCCATCCATTAGTTGCCCTGTAACAACTACCTCGCTGAATTCCTTGGATTTTCAGCAGTGCATTATATCCACTGAGCGCACACAACATTAGGAACACCTTACTAATATTGAGGTGCACTCCCTTTTGCCCTCAGAACAGCCTCAATCTGCCGGGGCATGGACTCTACAAAGCGCTGCTGGCCTATGTTGACTCCAATGCTTCCCACAGTTGTGTCAAGTTGACTGGATGTCCTTTGGGTGGTGGACCATTCTTGATACACACAGGAAAGTGTTGAGCATGAAAATCCCAGCAGCGTTGCGTTTCTTGACACACTCCAACCGGTGCGCCTGGCACCTACTACCCTGTTCAAAGGCACCTCAATCTTTACTGTTGACAATCCATGTTTCAAATGTCTCAAGGCTTAAAAATCTGTATTTACCCAGTCTCCTCATCTACACTGATTGAAGTGGATTTAACAAGTGACATCAATAAGGGATCATAGCTTTCACCTGGATTCACCTGATCAGTCAGTCTATGTCATAGAAATAGCAGGTGTTCCTAATGTTTTGTCCACTCAGTGCATACTATAGTCAATGCATTGCTCTAGTCCCTGCAGTGCATATTCCTTGGAAAATGTAATAGTCAATAACATACTGTTACTTGTATTCTTACTTTGATCAGCATAAACACCCAGCTCCAACACACCCTCACCAGATAGCATGGAATGCCCTTTATCATTCTTATTTGAACCCCCCCCCCCCCCCCAAATTATTTATTTGTTAGTGTCTTGTTTTATTTTATTGTTATAAACAAATGACCTTGGCCCATATACAGTGTATGGCTACAGTAGGTCCTCCATACCAACAGTATTCTCCCATGGTGATACTATATGGGTACAGTAGGTCCTCCATACCAACAGTATTCTCCCATGGTGATACTATATGGGTACAGTCGGTCCTCCATACCAACAGTATTCTCCCATGGTGATACTATATGGGTACAGTAGGTCCTCCATAACAACAGTATTCTCCCATGGTGATACTATATGGCTACAGTAGGTACTCCATACCAACAGTATTCTCCCATGGTGATACTATATGGTTACAGTAGGTCCTCCATACCAACAGTATTCTCCCATGGTGATACTATATGGGTACAGTAGGTCCTCCGTACCAACAGTATTCTCCCATGGTGATACTATATGGGTACAGTAGGTCCTCCATACCAACAGTATTCTCCAATGGTGATACTATATGGTTACAGTAGGTCCTCCATACCAACAGTATTCTCCCATGGTGATACTATATGGGTACAGTAGGTCCTCCATACCAACATTATTCTCCCATGGTGATACTATATGGGTACAGTAGGTCCTCCATACCAACAGTATTCTCCCATGGTGATACTATATGGGTACAGTAGGTCCTCCATAACAACAGTATTCTCCCATGGTGATACTATATGGCTACAGTAGGTCCTCCATACCAACAGTATTCTCCCATGGTGATACTATATGGTTACAGTAGGTCCTCCATACCAACAGTATTCTCCCATGGTGATACTATATGGGTACAGTAGGTCCTCCAAAACAACAGTATTCTCCCATGGTGATACTATATGGGTACAGTAGGTCCTCCATACCAACAGTATTCTCCCATGGTGATACTATATGGGTACAGTAGGTCCTCCATACCAACAGTATTCTCCCATGGTGATACTATATGGGTACAGTAGGTCCTCCATACCAACAGTATTCTCCCATGGTGATACTATATGGGTACAGTAGGTCCTCCATGCCAACAGTATTCTCCCATGGTGATACTATATGGGTACAGTAGGTCCTCCATACCAACAGTATTCTCCCATGGTGATACTATATGGGTACAGTAGGTCCTCCATACCAACAGTATTCTCCCATGGTGATACTATATGGGTACAGTAGGTCCTCCATAACAACAGTATTCTCCCATGGTGATACTATATGGGTACAGTAGGTCTTCCATACCAACAGTATTCTCCCATGGTGATACCATATGGGTACAGTAGGTCCTCCGTACCAACAGTATTCTCCCATGGTGATACTATATGGGTACAGTAGGTCCACCGTACCAACAGTATTCTCCCATGGTGATACTATATGGGTACAGTAGGTCCTCCGTACCAACAGTATTCTCCCATGGTGATACTATATGGGTACAGTAGGTCCTCCATAACAACAGTATTCTCCCATGGTGATACTATATGGGTACAGTAGGTCCTCCATACCAACAGTATTCTCCCATGGTGATACTATATGGGTACAGTAGGTCCTCCATACCAACAGTATTCTCCCATGGTGATACTATAATGGGTACAGTAGGTCCTCCATAACAACATTATTCTCCCATGGTGATACTATATGGGTACAGTAGGTCCTCCATACCAACAGTATTCTCCCATGGTGATACTATATGGGTACAGTAGGTCCTCCATACCAACAGTATTCTCCCATGGTGATACTATATGGGTACAGTAGGTCCTCCATACCAACAGTATTCTCCCATGGTGATACTATATGGCTACAGTAGGTCCTCCATACCAACAGTATTCTCCCATGGTGATACTATATGGGTACAGTAGGTCCTCCATACCAACAGTATTCTCCCATGGTGATACTATATGGGTACAGTAGGTCCTCCATACCAACAGTATTCTCCCATGGTGATACTATATGGGTACAGTAGGTCCTCCATACCAACAGTATTCTCCCATGGTGATACTATATGGGTACAGTAGGTCCTCCATAACAACAGTATTCTCCCATGGTGATACTATATGGGTACAGTAGGTCTTCCATACCAACAGTATTCTCCCATGGTGATACCATATGGGTACAGTAGGTCCTCCGTACCAACAGTATTCTCCCATGGTGATACTATATGGGTACAGTAGGTCCTCCGTACCAACAGTATTCTCCCATGGTGATACTATATGGGTACAGTAGGTCCTCCATACCAACAGTATTCTCCCATGGTGATACTATATGGGTACAGTAGGTCCTCCGTAACAACAGTATTCTCCCATGGTGATACTATATGGGTACAGTAGGTCCTCCATACCAACATTATTCTCCCATGGTGATACTATATGGGTACAGTAGGTCCTCCATACCAACAGTATTCTCCCATGGTGATACTTAATGGGTACAGTAGGTCCTCCATAACAACATTATTCTCCCATGGTGATACTATATGGCTACAGTAGGTCCTCCATACCAACAGTATTCTCCCATGGTGATACTATATGGTTACAGTAGGTCCTCCATACCAACAGTATTATCCCATGGTGATACTATATGGGTACAGTAGGTCCTCCAAAACAACAGTATTCTCCCATGGTGATACTATATGGGTACAGTAGGTTCTCCATACCAACAGTATTCTCCCATGGTGATACTATATGGGTACAGTAGGTCCTCCATACCAACAGTATTCTCCCATGGTGATACTATATGGGTACAGTAGGTCCTCCAAAACAACAGTATTCTCCCATGGTGATACTATATGGGTACAGTAGGTTCTCCATACCAACAGTATTCTCCCATGGTGATACTATATGGCTACAGTAGGTCCTCCATACCAACAGTATTCTCCCATGGTGATACTATATGGTTACAGTAGGTCCTCCATACCAACAGTATTCTCCCATGGTGATACTATATGGGTACAGTAGGTCCTCCATACCAACAGTATTCTCCCATGGTGATACTATATGGGTACAGTAGGTCCTCCATACCAACAGTATTCTCCCATGGTGATACTATATGGGTACAGTAGGTCCTCCATGCCAACAGTATTCTCCCATGGTGATACTATATGGGTACAGTAGGTCCTCCATAATAACAGTATTCTCCCATGGTGATACTATATGGGTACAGTAGGTCCTCCATACCAACAGTATTCTCCCATGGTGATACTATATGGGTACAGTAGGTCCTCCATAACAACAGTATTCTCCCATGGTGATACTATATGGGTACAGTAGGTCCTCCTTACCAACAGTATTCTCCCATGGTGATACATTATGGGTACAGTAGGTCCTCCATACCAACAGTATTCTCCCATGGTGATACTATATGGGTACAGTAGGTCCTCCATACCAACAGTATTCTCCCATGGTGATACTATATGGGTACAGTAGGTCCTCCATAACAACAGTATTCTTCCATGGTGATACTATATGGGTACAGTAGGTCCTCCGTAACAACAGTATTCTCCCATGGTGATACTATATGGGTACAGTAGGTCCTCCATAACAACAGTATTCTTCCATGGTGATACTATATGGGTACAGTAGGTCCTCCATACCAACAGTATTCTCCCATGGTGATACTATATGGGTACAGTAGGTCCTCCGTACCAACAGTATTCTCCCATGGTGATACTATATGGGTACAGTAGGTCCTCCATAACAACAGTATTCTCCCATGGTGAAACTATATGGGTACAGTAGGTCCTCCATACCAACAGTATTCTCCCATGGTGATACTATATGGGTACAGTAGGTCCTCCATACCAACAGTATTCTCCCATGGTGATACTATATGGGTACAGTAGGTCCTCCATACCAACAGTATTCTCCCATGGTGATACTATATGGCTACAGTAGGTCCTCCATACCAACAGTATTCTCCCATGGTGATACTATATGGTTACAGTAGGTCCTCCATACCAACAGTATTCTCCCATGGTGATACTATATGGTTACAGTAGGTCCTCCATACCAACAGTATTCTCCCATGGTGATACTATATGGGTACAGTAGGTCCTCCATACCAACAGTATTCTCCCATGGTGATACTATATGGGTACAGTAGGTTCTCCATACCAACAGTATTCTCCCATGGTGATACTATATGGGTACAGTAGGTCCTCCATGCCAACAGTATTCTCCCATGGTGATACTATATGGGTACAGTAGGTCCTCCATAATAACAGTATTCTCCCATGGTGATACTATATGGGTACAGTAGGTCCTCCATACCAACAGTATTCTCCCATGGTGATACTATATGGGTACAGTAGGTCCTCCATAACAACAGTATTCTCCCATGGTGATACTATATGGGTACAGTAGGTCCTCCGTACCAACAGTATTCTCCCATGGTGATACATTATGGGTACAGTAGGTCCTCCATACCAACAGTATTCTCCCATGGTGATACTATATGGGTACAGTAGGTCCTCCATACCAACAGTATTCTCCCATGGTGATACTATATGGGTACAGTAGGTCCTCCATAACAACAGTATTCTTCCATGGTGATACTATATGGGTACAGTAGGTCCTCCGTAACAACAGTATTCTCCCATGGTGATACTATATGGGTACAGTAGGTCCTCCATAACAACAGTATTCTTCCATGGTGATACTATATGGGTACAGTAGGTCCTCCATACCAACAGTATTCTCCCATGGTGATACTATATGGGTACAGTAGGTCCTCCATACCAACAGTATTCTCCCATGGTGATACTATATGGGTACAGTAGGTCCTCCATAACAACAGTATTCTCCCATGGTGAAACTATATGGGTACAGTAGGTCCTCCATACCAACAGTATTCTCCCATGGTGATACTATATGGGTACAGTAGGTCCTCCATACCAACAGTATTCTCCCATGGTGATACTATATGGGTACAGTAGGTCCTCCATACCAACAGTATTCTCCCATGGTGATACTATATGGCTACAGTAGGTCCTCCATACCAACAGTATTCTCCCATGGTGATACTATATGGTTACAGTAGGTCCTCCATACCAACAGTATTCTCCCATGGTGATACTATATGGGTACAGTAGGTCCTCCATAACAACAGTATTCTCCCATGGTGATACTATATGGGTACAGTAGGTCCTCCATACCAACAGTATTCTCCCATGGTGATACTATATGGGTACAGTAGGTCCTCCGTAATAACAGTATTCTCTCATGGTGATACTATATGGGTACAGTAGGTCCTCCATACCAACAGTATTCTCCCATGGTGATACTATATGGGTACAGTAGGTCCTCCATACCAACAGTATTCTCCCATGGTGATACTATATGGGTACAGTAGGTCCTCCATACCAACAGTATTCTCCCATGGTGATACTATATGGGTACAGTAGGTCCTCCATAACAACAGTATTCTTCCATGGTGATACTATATGGGTACAGTAGGTCCTCCGTAACAACAGTATTCTCCCATGGTGATACTATATGGGTACAGTAGGTCCTCCATAACAACAGTATTCTTCCATGGTGATACTATATGGGTACAGTAGGTCCTCCATACCAACAGTATTCTCCCATGGTGATACTATATGGGTACAGTAGGTCCTCCGTACCAACAGTATTCTCCCATGGTGATACTATATGGGTACAGTAGGTCCTCCATAACAACAGTATTCTCCCATGGTGAAACTATATGGGTACAGTAGGTCCTCCATACCAACAGTATTCTCCCATGGTGATACTATATGGGTACAGTAGGTCCTCCATAACAACAGTATTCTCCCATGGTGATACTATATGGGTACAGTAGGTCCTCCATACCAACAGTATTCTCCCATGGTGATACTATATGGGTACAGTAGGTCCTCCATACCAACAGTATTCTCCCATGGTGATACTATATGGGTACAGTAGGTCCTCCATACCAACAGTATTCTCCCATGGTGATACTATATGGGTACAGTAGGTCCTCCATGCCAACAGTATTCTCCCATGGTGATACTATATGGGTACAGTAGGTCCTCCATACCAACAGTATTCTCCCATGGTGATACTTAATGGGTACAGTAGGTCCTCCATACCAACAGTATTCTCCCATGGTGATACTATATGGGTACAGTAGGTCCTCCATACCAACATTATTCTCCCATGGTGATACTATATGGCTACAGTAGGTCCTCCATACCAACAGTATTCTCCCATGGTGATACTATATGGGTACAGTAGGTCCTCCATACCAACAGTATTCTCCCATGGTGATACTATATGGGTACAGTAGGTCCTCCATAACAACGGTATTCTCCCATGGTGATACTATATGGGTACAGTAGGTCCTCCGTACCAACAGTATTCTCCCATGGTGATACATTATGGGTACAGTAGGTCCTCCATACCAACAGTATTCTCCCATGGTGATACTATATGGGTACAGTAGGTCCTCCATACCAACAGTATTCTCCCATGGTGATACTATATGGGTACAGTAGGTCCTCCATAACAGCAGTATTCTTCCATGGTGATACTATATGGGTACAGTAGGTCCTCCGTAACAACAGTATTCTCCCATGGTGATACTATATGGGTACAGTAGGTCCTCCATAACAACAGTATTCTTCCATGGTGATACTATATGGGTACAGTAGGTCCTCCATACCAACAGTATTCTCCATGGTGATACTATATGGGTACAGTAGGTCCTCCATACCAACAGTATTCTCCCATGGTGATACCATAGGTCCTCCATAACAACAGTATTCTCCCATGGTGATACTATATGGGTACAGTAGGTCCTCCATACCAACAGTATTCTCCCATGGTGATACTATATGGGTACAGTAGGTCCTCCATAACAACAGTATTCTCCCATGGTGATACTATATGGGTACAGTAGGTCCTCCATACCAACAGTATTCTCCCATGGTGATACTATATGGGTACAGTAGGTCCTCCATACCAACAGTATTCTCCCATGGTGATACTATGGGTACAGTAGGTCCTCCATACCAACAGTATTCTCCCATGGTGACCAACAGTATCCTCCATCCCATGGTGATACTATATGGTACAGTAGGTCCTCCATACCAACAGTATTCTCCCATGGTGATACTATATGGGTACAGTAGGTCCTCCATACCAACAGTATTCTCCCATGGTGATACTATATGGGTACAGTAGGTCCTCCATACCAACAGTATTCTCCCATGGTGATACTATATGGGTACAGTAGGTCCTCCATACCAACAGTATTCTCCCATGGTGATACTATATGGGTACAGTAGGTCCTCCATACCAACAGTATTCTCCCATGGTGATACTATATGGGTACAGTAGGTCCTCCATACCAACAGTATTCTCCCATGGTGATACTATATGGGTACAGTAGGTCCTCCATACCAACAGTATTCTCCCATGGTGATACTATATGGGTACAGTAGGTCCTCCATACCAACAGTATTCTCCCATGGTGATACTATATGGGTACAGTAGGTCCTCCATAACAACGGTATTCTCCCATGGTGATACTATATGGGTACAGTAGGTCCTCCGTACCAACAGTATTCTCCCATGGTGATACTATATGGGTACAGTAGGTCCTCCATACCAACAGTATTCTCCCATGGTGATACTATATGGGTACAGTAGGTCCTCCATACCAACAGTATTCTCCCATGGTGATACTATATGGGTACAGTAGGTCCTCCATAACAGCAGTATTCTTCCATGGTGATACTATATGGGTACAGTAGGTCCTCCGTAACAACAGTATTCTCCCATGGTGATACTATATGGGTACAGTAGGTCCTCCATAACAACAGTATTCTTCCATGGTGATACTATATGGGTACAGTAGGTCCTCCATACCAACAGTATTCTCCCATGGTGATACTATATGGGTACAGTAGGTCCTCCGTACCAACAGTATTCTCCCATGGTGATACTATATGGGTACAGTAGGTCCTCCATAACAACAGTATTCTCCCATGGTGAAACTATATGGGTACAGTAGGTCCTCCATACCAACAGTATTCTCCCATGGTGATACTATATGGGTACAGTAGGTCCTCCATACCAACAGTATTCTCCCATGGTGATACTATATGGGTACAGTAGGTCCTCCATACCAACAGTATTCTCCCATGGTGATACTATATGGCTACAGTAGGTCCTCCATACCAACAGTATTCTCCCATGGTGATACTATATGGGTACAGTAGGTCCTCCATAACAACAGTATTCTCCCATGGTGATACTATATGGGTACAGTAGGTCCTCCATACCAACAGTATTCTCCCATGGTGATACTATATGGGTACAGTAGGTCCTCCATACCAACAGTATTCTCCCATGGTGATACTATATGGGTACAGTAGGTCCTCCATACCAACAGTATTCTCCCATGGTGATACTATATGGGTATAGGTCCTCCATGGTATTCTTCCATGGTGATACTATATGGGTACAGTAGGTCCTCCATAACAACAGTATTCTCCCATGGTGATACTATATGGGTACAGTAGGTCCTCCATAACAACAGTATTCTCCCATGGTGATACTATATGGGTACAGTAGGTCCTCCATACCAACAGTATTCTCCCATGGTGATACTATATGGGTACAGTAGGTCCTCCATACCAACAGTATTCTCCCATGGTGATACTATATGGGTACAGTAGGTCCTCCATAACAACAGTATTCTCCCATGGTGATACTATATGGGTACAGTAGGTCCTCCATACCAACAGTATTCTCCCATGGTGATACTATATGGGTACAGTAGGTCCTCCATACCAACAGTATTCTCCCATGGTGATACTTCTCCCATATTCTCCCATGGTGATACTATATGGGTACAGTAGGTCCTCCATACCAACAGTATTCTCCCATGGTGATACTATATGGGTACAGTAGGTCCTCCATACCAACAGTATTCTCCCATGGTGATACTATATGGGTACAGTAGGTCCTCCATACCAACAGTATTCTCCCATGGTGATACTATATGGGTACAGTAGGTCCTCCATACCAACAGTATTCTCCCATGGTGATACTATATGGGTACAGTAGGTCCTCCATACCAACAGTATTCTCCCATGGTGATACTATATGGGTACAGTAGGTCCTCCATACCAACAGTATTCTCCCATGGTGATACTATATGGGTACAGTAGGTCCTCCATACCAACAGTATTCTCCCATGGTGATACTATATGGGTACAGTAGGTCCTCCATACCAACAGTATTCTCCCATGGTGATACTATATGGGTACAGTAGGTCCTCCATACCAACAGTATTCTCCCATGGTGATACTATATGGGTACAGTAGGTCCTCCATACCAACAGTATTCTCCATGGTGATACTATATGGGTACAGTAGGTCCTCCATACCAACAGTATTCTCCCATGGTGATACTATATGGGTACAGTAGGTCCTCCATACCAACAGTATTCTCCCATGGTGATACTATATGGGTACAGTAGGTCCTCCATACCAACAGTATTCTCCCATGGTGATACTATATGGGTACAGTAGGTCCTCCATACCAACAGTATTCTCCCATGGTGATACTATATGGGTACAGTAGGTCCTCCATACCAACAGTATTCTCCCATGGTGATACTATATGGGTACAGTAGGTCCTCCATACCAACAGTATTCTCCCATGGTGATACTATATGGGTACAGTAGGTCCTCCATACCAACAGTATTCTCCCATGGTGATACTATATGGGTACAGTAGGTCCTCCATACCAACAGTATTCTCCCATGGTGATACTATATGGGTACAGTAGGTCCTCCATACCAACAGTATTCTCCCATGGTGATACTATATGGGTACAGTAGGTCCTCCATACCAACAGTATTCTCCCATGGTGATACTATATGGGTACAGTAGGTCCTCCATAACAACAGTATTCTCCCATGGTGATACTATATGGGTACAGTAGGTCCTCCATAACAACAGTATTCTCCCATGGTGATACTATATGGGTACAGTAGGTCCTCCATACCAACAGTATTCTCCCATGGTGATACTATATGGGTACAGTAGGTCCTCCATACCAACAGTATTCTCCCATGGTGATACTATATGGGTACAGTAGGTCCTCCATACCAACAGTATTCTCCCATGGTGATACTATATGGGTACAGTAGGTCCTCCATACCAACAGTATTCTCCCATGGTGATACTATATGGGTACAGTAGGTCCTCCATACCAACAGTATTCTCCCATGGTGATACTATATGGGTACAGTAGGTCCTCCATACCAACAGTATTCTCCCATGGTGATACTATATGGGTACAGTAGGTCCTCCATACCAACAGTATTCTCCCATGGTGATACTATATGGGTACAGTAGGTCCTCCATAATAACAGTATTCTCCCATGGTGATACTATATGGGTACAGTAGGTCCTCCATAACAACAGTATTCTTCCATGGTGATACTATATGGGTACAGTAGGTCCTCCATACCAACAGTATTCTCCCATGGTGATACTATATGGGTACAGTAGGTCCTCCATACCAACAGTATTCTCCCATGGTGATACTATATGGGTACAGTAGGTCCTCCATAACAACAGTATTCTTCCATGGTGATACTATATGGGTACAGTAGGTCCTCCGTAACAACAGTATTCTCCCATGGTGATACTATATGGGTACAGTAGGTCCTCCATAACAACAGTATTCTTCCATGGTGATACTATATGGGTACAGTAGGTCCTCCATACCAACAGTATTCTCCCATGGTGATACTATATGGGTACAGTAGGTCCTCCGTACCAACAGTATTCTCCCATGGTGATACTATATGGGTACAGTAGGTCCTCCATAACAACAGTATTCTCCCATGGTGAAACTATATGGGTACAGTAGGTCCTCCATACCAACAGTATTCTCCCATGGTGATACTATATGGGTACAGTAGGTCCTCCATACCAACAGTATTCTCCCATGGTGATACTATATGGGTACAGTAGGTCCTCCATACCAACAGTATTCTCCCATGGTGATACTATATGGGTACAGTAGGTCCTCCATGCCAACAGTATTCTCCCATGGTGATACTATATGGGTACAGTAGGTCCTCCATGCCAACAGTATTCTCCCATGGTGATACTATATGGGTACAGTAGGTCCTCCATACCAACAGTATTCTCCCATGGTGATACTATATGGGTACAGTTGGTCCTCCGTAATAACAGTATTCTCTCATGGTGATACTATATGGGTACAGTAGGTCCTCCATACCAACAGTATTCTCCCATGGTGATACTATATGGGTACAGTAGGTCCTCCATACCAACAGTATTCTCCCATGGTGATACTATATGGGTACAGTAGGTCCTCCATACCAACAGTATTCTCCCATGGTGATACTATATGGGTACAGTAGGTCCTCCATTCCAACAGTATTCTCCCATGGTGATACTATATGGCTACAGTAGGTCCTCCATACCAACAGTATTCTCCCATGGTGATACTATATGGGTACAGTAGGTCCTCCGTAATAACAGTATTCTCTCATGGTGATACTATATGGGTACAGTAGATCCTCCATACCAACAGTATTCTCCCATGGTGATACTATTTGGGTACAGTAGGTCCTCCATACCAACAGTATTCTCCCATGGTGATACTATATGGGTACAGTAGGTCCTCCATACCAACAGTATTCTCCCATGGTGATACTATATGGGTACAGTAGGTCCTCCATAACAACAGTATTCTTCCATGGTGATACTATATGGGTACAGTAGGTCCTCCGTAACAACGGTATTCTCCCATGGTGATACTATATGGGTACAGTAGGTCCTCCATAACAACAGTATTCTTCCATGGTGATACTATATGGGTACAGTAGGTCCTCCATACCAACAGTATTCTCCCATGGTGATACTATATGGGTACAGTAGGTCCTCCGTACCAACAGTATTCTCCCATGGTGATACTATATGGGTACAGTAGGTCCTCCATAACAACAGTATTCTCCCATGGTGAAACTATATGGGTACAGTAGGTCCTCCATACCAACAGTATTCTCCCATGGTGATACTATATGGGTACAGTAGGTCCTCCATACCAACAGTATTCTCCCATGGTGATACTATATGGGTACAGTAGGTCCTCCATACCAACAGTATTCTCCCATGGTGATACTATATGGGTACAGTAGGTCCTCCGTAACAACAGTATTCTCCCATGGTGATACTATATGGGTACAGTAGGTCCTCCATACCAACAGTATTCTCCCATGGTGATACTATATGGGTACAGTAGGTCCTCCATACCAACAGTATTCTCTCATGGTGATACTATATGGGTACAGTAGGTCCTCCATACCAACAGTATTCTCCCATGGTGATACTATATGGGTACAGTAGGTCCTCCATACCAACAGTATTCTCTCATGGTGATACTATATGGGTACAGTTGGTCCTCCGTAATAACAGTATTCTCTCATGGTGATACTATATGGGTACAGTAGGTCCTCCATACCAACAGTATTCTCCCATGGTGATACTATATGGGTACAGTAGGTCCTCCGTACCAACAGTATACTCTCATGGTGATACTATATGGGTACAGTAGGTCCTCCGTACCAACAGTATACTCTCATGGTGATACTATATGGGCGAGCCAGGGTTCAATTTGACCTCATATCTACTCCACACCAGGAAATGGAAAGGCTTGGCTGTACTCTAGTGTTGTTATACTGTATGTGTGTAGCAAGCTGTTTGGTCTGTGTGTGTGTGTGTGTGTGTGTGTGTGTGTGTCCGTGGTGTGTGTGTTGGTTCGTAGGTACAGTAATTAAACTGTCTTTTTGACCCAATCCCGTTCTGCTAGGCAGGCAGCTGGCTGCTGATGTATTATAGAGACATTCAGCTAATCGATTAAAAGCGAAGAGACAGGAGAGATGTCTGACAGCACTGTACTAAAATGAAATTAGTCAGAGTCGCAGGGGGTGACGGGGTTTGGGTAGGGGGTAATGCAGCGAATGGCGGCCACAGGTGACCGGCCCCCTCTGGGACTGTGGTACAGGGGCTGCTGGGTAGAGGGGACAGCGTGTGCTGAGCCCCATGTAATTAGGACAGCCGTGTTTCTACAGGATTCCAAATTATCACCAGAGAGAGAGAGAGAGGGGGAGAGAGGGGGATAGGGAGACAAGAGGGAGAGAGGGGGAGAGGGAGAGAGGGGAGAGAGGAATGGAAAGAAGAAATGGAGAGAGGGGGGGAGAGGGGAGAGAGGAATGGAAAGAAGAAATGGAGAGAGAGAGAGAGAGAGGAAGAGCGAGAGAGAGAGAGAGAGAGAGAGAGGGAGGGAGAGAGAGAGAGAGAGAGAGTGAGTGAGGTATAAGGAGAGAGAGAGAGAGAGAGAGAGAGAGGCAACTTGGAGAAACAGAAAAAAGGTTTTTGGTTGGGGGGGGAAAGGGGAAAATCAGGGGGATGCGCTTTCGAGCAAAACTTGGCCTCCATCCAGTGTGGCTGAAATTACACGAAATTATTCAGCTGCCGGGGAATGTGAAATCACACTAATTGCCTTTTGAAGTAGCCTGTAGCTGTGGCTGGAAAGCCAAGGCTGGCCGCAGCTCTGCCTGCCTGTTGTGGAGAGAGCGGAGCACCTCAATCGATTTCACAGCTGATATTCCTCAGAATCAACACTTATTTTACATTGCACGCTGGGGCCCCTTTTAAATGTAAATTTGGTGTAAACTGCACTTGTTGGTTGGTCCTCGATACAAACAAGGCAGGAGGGTGTCGGCATGCAAACATTGAAATAAGCAGAAATTATTTATATTAACTTCAAAAGAAAAAGAGAAAATGCTGCCTGTGCTGCTATGGTCTGAGGGAGAGTAAACCTAGTAAGCAACTTTGGTGTTTGTCATCTGGAGACTAGAGAGAAAATACAGCTGAAAATACAGTTAGCCTAGCGGTTAAGTAACTGAAAGGTCACCGGTTCGAATCCCTGAGTTGACTAGGTGAAAAATCTGTCGATGTGCCCTTGTTGAGCAAGGCACTTAACCCTAATTGCTCCTGTAATTTGCTCTGGATAAGAGCGTCTGCTAAATGACTCAAATGTAAATGTGTAACACACAGTTTGTTGCAAACACAACATCATACAGTAGGTGAACAAAGGATTAGTGAAACAGCCTTGTGAGGGAACTCTTCAAAAATAAAAGTTTGTTGTCATGCAGCCTGCACTTGCCTCATGTCGCCCACCAACACTTTAAGCATCACAGTAGGGGCACCATGGTAAGTTTCAAAGTGCTGCAGTTACAGAAGACAATAGAAGCCTGGACTTCATTTGAATGATGTCCAACTGCAAGTATTTAGCCTAGCCGCCTCGTTAAATTCTCTATTGATCTCTTTTCATTAGCCTTTGCAGTTTAGCTTTCAACCATTTTTTTTCCTGCATACTTTATATAACTGAGTGAGTGGTTGTGTCCAAAATGGCATCTTATTCACTATAATGTGCACTACTTTTGACCAGGGCCCATAGTCAAAAGCAGTGCATTATATAGGGAATAGGGTGCCATATGGGACAATGACAGTGAATCAGAGCAATTAAAAAAAAAATTTTTTTAAATCACATAATTACTCCTAGTTTAGGCAACAGCGGCTATACCCTCACTTAACACCCCAACACGTTCCATTAGGTCATGCTGTCGACAAAACGCGAGTCATTTTATCTCGTTCCAAAACGCATAATCACAACAATTACAAACCACTTTCTGGAGGGGTGTCACTTCTAACGTTGAGATCACCGCCAGTCTGCTGTTCCTTAGCAGCTTCAAGAGAAAATTGTCTGTCGAGCGCCGTGCGGAAAAGGCCCAGTTTGAAATCATCTACAATGTGTTTGGAACAACACAGAACTGTGTCTGATGTTGAAACACCTTTTCATTCTATCCTGTTTGTGACAAACTGTTCTCTGTGTTAAATTGGCTAAAATAAAAAACACAAAAAAAAAAGCACAGCCTTTCTCAGAGGAAGCAGTCGGTGTGTTTGTGTTGTGTTTCTAGTCGGTGTTCAAGGACTGCGTCCAGAATGGCACCCTGTTTATTATATACTGTAATGCACTACCTTCGACCAGGCTTATACTTACTTTAATTAGCACCCTATTCCTCCTTGTGTGAACCCGAAATGGCACCCTTTTTCCTATATAGTGCACTAAGTAGTGCACTCTATAGGGAATATCTCTGGTCAAAAGTAGTAGGGAATAGGGTTTAGAGTTTCATTTTGGACACACACAAGACATACCCAAGGAGCGCTGCACACTAAGTAAGATGGTTAATTAGGGTACAGGAAACTGGTGTCACCTCTGTCTATGGGCTTGTCCGGAATCAATACATTAGAGGTTGTGTGCATTTTACACATGCACCAACGCACACACACACGCGAACACACACACACACACACACACACACACACACACATACTTTTGTGAATTCAGGCTTGAAACATTTCACACCTTTAGGCCCTTAGCACTGTCTACAGCAGTAGGTAGTAGGACCCCTGGGGGCCTATCCACAGGAGAAGATTCCTGAGACATTACATTACATTTAAGTCATTTAGCAGACGCTCTTATCCAGAGCGACTTACAAATTGGGACCATAGGCATACTGCTAAAATTCACATGAGGGTTACTTCAGGGGTACTCTGGGCAGAGCAAAGAGCTCTGTTGGTGGTTCAGTAACTACAGAAGGTTGGGAACCACTGGTCTACAGGGTGTAATACCTAAACACCAAGGTTAGCAAGGTTATATCACAGCATTATCTCTTCATTTGAAGTCAAACACACCGAAAATTGAGGCTTTTCCCGTCTGATTAGTTGGATGATAGCTAGGTGGAACATAGCTCTAGACAAAGAGAGGCAAAGGCCGGGGCCCGTGAAACACGTTTGTATTCGCCTCATTACCTTACAAAGTCAGCTGAGGAAATGCTAGGAGCACCCTTGCTACTCCAGCTAGCGCCTGGTCGAGTGTGTTTGCTGACATGCATATTCCCATCTGTGCTAATGAGCAGACAGCTAGGGAAGGAGTTTCCTTCAGCTCCCAGCCCAGCGGCATGGTGTTGCTCTGCTCTGGGCTGGGTGGGAGGGCTGGAGGTAAGCTTGCGGGGTGAGAGGTTGGAGGGGGTGTGTGCTCCGGAGCTGAGGCCTCTGCGCCCCGATGCAGAGGTTCCCTCCTCTGATGTGACTTTACTTACTCACGCCTGCTGATGATGCAGCTGATCTGAAAACCAACATTCTTATTCGTCTCCCATGTCTACTGTACTGTAGGAGACATGACCCACTTCTCAATTTGTCCACGCATCAATTTGGCTCATAAGGCTTCTTAAACTGCTGCCTTTTCACAATAATGTTCTACTTTCAGTTGTTTTAAATCCTTCCTTAATCCCTCTGATAATTATATGCCCTTTACCCCTGAGACAGCATTTAAGACAATGCATACTATTAGGTCCTTAAAATCAGCCTAATATTCATCATTAGAATCTAGACATGCTGTCTCTATTTCTGTCTTGGAAATGTTTCCTTGTTTACATGTGGCTCAGGACACAAGCCAATACTACTGTCCTATTCTGCCTTCCCTGTCCTCTCCTTAGCACATGATAAAATGCTCGCCCGTTGCCTCAACCAATCATGGTTTCAGTAGAGCAGTTAAACTATTTTATGGCAGGCACCCTCAAAGCTGTAGAGTCTTAAATTCTCCCTGTAATGGTAGATTAATTTCAGTCTGCCTAATGCAATCCAGGACAAAATACTTTAAACTCGTTTGGGGGGGGGGGGGGGGGGGTGGAGTGAAGCAATCCGTGCACAATAGCAATCTGTCTGCAGGAAGAAAAGAGAGAGAGAGAGACCTGTTGGCACAAAAAAAAGGCAACCACTGGAGCACAAAACTCCATTGTAAATACAACCTACAGTATATTTATCTGTTTATTTACTTTCCCTTTCATACTTCAACTATTTGCAGTATGTTACAAAACAGTACATAGCCAATAATATAACATTTGGAACGTCTCTATAATTTTTTAAATGTTGTGAGTGTAACATTTCATCTTAATTTCTGATGGTTCATTTCGCTCGTTTATTTATACTGAACTGAAGTATACATGCAACAAATTCAATGATTTTACTGAGTTACAATTCATATAAAGAAATAAGTCAATTGAAATACATTCATTAGGCCCTAATCTATGGATTTCACATGACGGAATACCTTTAAAAAGGTAGGGTCGTGGATCAGAAAACCAGTCCACCATTTGCCTCATGCAGCGAGACACATCTCCTTTGCATAGAGTTGATCGGGCTGTTGATTGTGGCCTGTGGAATGCTGTCCCACTCCTTGTCAATGTCTGTGCAAAGTTGCTGGATATTGGCGGGAACTGGAACACGCTGTCGTACACGTCGATCCAGAGCTTCCAAAACATGTCTGGTGAGAATGCAGTATGCCATGCAATTGTGTTCGCTGTCTGTAGTTTATGCCTGCCCATGCCATAACCCCACCGCCACCGCCACCATGCATACCTGTTCACAACGTTGACATCAGCAAACCGCTCGCCCACACGACCCCATACACGTGGTCTGCGGTTGTGAGGCCGGTTGGACGTACTGCTAAATTCTCTAAAACTACGTTGGAGGTGGCTTATGGTAGAGCAACTAACATTCAATTCTCTGGCAACAGCTCTGATGGACTTTCCTGCAGTCCGCATGCCAATTGCACGCTCTCTCAAAACTTGAGACATCTATGGCATTGTGTTGTGTGACAAAACTGAAGTGGCCTTTTATTGAAATTGAGTGGCCTTTTATTGTCCCCAGCACAAGTTGCACCTGTGTAATAATCATGCTGTTTAATCAGATTCTTGATATGCCACACCTGTCAGGTGGATGGATTATCTTGACAAAGGAGAAATGCTCACTAACAGCGATGTAAACAAATGTGTGTGTAACATCTGAGAGAAATAAGCCTTTTGTGCGTATGGTAAATTTCTGTGATCTTTTATTTCAGTTCATGAAACATGGGACCAACGCTTTACATGTTGCATTGATGTTTTTGTTCAGTGTATTTCCCTTTTGTTAATTGTCTATTTCACTTGCTTTGGCAATGTAAATGTATACTTCCCATGCCAATAAAGCCCTTTCAATTGAATTGAAATTGAGAGAGGAGAGTGAGAGAGCGAGAGAGAGCATCACCAAATCTCAAATGGAACTGTTTCCCTCAGCAAATTTTCTACCAAGGGGAAGTCTTTCAGGGTTCTGTGCCATCTCTTTCTGCCAAACACAAACAGTAGCTACAGTACTGCAGAGGGCATGTATTCACCAATGTCTTTTTAGTGTTAATATAACCACTTTTTAGCTGTACACAGACAGACATAACAAGTGGAAAAAGATCTGAGCTAGAGTATAGTCCTTGTTTTACCTTCAGCATGCTAGCAGATACCATAGACTTCTAGCAATTGTGATGGCTAGACAACCTCATCATGCAGTACAAGGAGGGATAGATAACTTTAAGCAACACCTGTATTAAACAACTACAAGGAGGGATAGATAACTTTAAGCAACACCTGTATTAAACAACTACAAGGGGATAGATAACTTTAAGCAACACCTGTATTAAACAACTACAAGGAGGGATAGATAACGTTAAGCAACACCTGTATTAAACAACTACAAGGAGGGATAGATCACTTTAAGCAACACCTGTATTAAACAACTACAAGGAGGGATAGATAACTTTAAGCAACACCTGTATTAAACAACTACAAGGAGGGATAGATAACTTTAAAACAACTACAAGGAGGGATAGATAACGTTAAGCAACACCTGTATTAAACAACTACAAGGAGGGATAGATAACTTTAAGCAACATCTGTATTAAACAACTACAAGGAGGGATAGATAACTTTAAGCAACACCAACTACAAGGAGGGATAGATAACGTTAAGCAACACCTGTATTAAACAACTACAAGGAGGGATAGATAACGTTAAGCAACACCTGTATTAAACAACTACAAGGAGGGATAGATAACTTTAAGCAACACCAACTACAAGGAGGGATAGATAACTTTAAGCAACACCAACTACAAGGAGGGATAGATAACGTTAAGCAACACCTGTATTAAACAACTACAAGGAGGGATAGATAACTTTAAGCAACACTTATATTAAACAACTACAAGGAGGGATAGATAACTTTAAGCAACACCAACTACAAGGAGGGATAGATAACTTTAAGCAACACCTGTATTAAACAACTACAAGGAGGGATAGATAACTTTAAGCAACACTTATATTAAACAACTACAAGGAGGGATAGATAACTTTAAGCAACACCTGTATTAAACAACAGATAGAATGGAGGAATAAGAATGATAAAATCATACTGTACATTCAATTGAACCAACATGATAATATGTACTGTACGTTAAATGTGATGCTGCACTGCTATAACCTTACTGTACTGGACTGTTACTGCAGAGTATACATACATTTCATATTTTGACATGGTAAGTCAGTGTTAGGTCATGTCTGCTTCTTGTTGCAGTGAGCAGCAGCCCTCTGTTAAGGACAGCAGTGATTAACCTCTCCTGTTTCTCCTCTCCTCTGCGGTGTAAATATATATCAAGTCAGGTTAATATGATAAACCAGCGTCTCACCATCCGCTGTAAATCAAACCAAGGGCTACAGCTCGCCCTGATAGGGTGAATGCCTCCTGAACCGAGGTAAATGTTTGGATTTGTATCAACCTGGCCAATGTCTGTCACAGGGGTGTGTATGTGTGCACGTGGGTGCACACATGACTGTGTGTGTGCATGTGTGTGTACAGGGGAGGTGGAAGGAAGGCTTCACTTCTGTTATCTCTCCTTTCAAACTACTGACCTCTCTTGTAGTAAATGGATTGAGGCCCCATTCTAAATCAACGCTGACTATTTAACACAATGAAGGAACTAATTCTTCCCATTTAACTCAACATTTGCAATAAGATGACTTGTACCCTAATGGTTTCTAATGAATTGTTCTCTCCTTTTCTCTCTCTCTTCCCTTCCCCTCCTGCTTATTCGAAAAGCATAGGCCTACACAGTGCACCACTTTTGCTGCACTACATATGTAACAGGGCAGAATTTGGGATACAGACATATTCAGGACAGTCAGCGGAATTGACCCATTTTATCTAATGCATAATGTTAATTTCAAACCCTTAATTTCCTTTAAATGAAAATTGGCTTAGCAGCTAGATGGATTGTCAGTAGGCAGGCATCAAACCACCGAGCATGTCCAGGGGTACCTCCCAAATGGCACACTATTCCCTACGATAGTGCACTACTTTTTTCAAAAGTAGTGCACTATAAAGGGGAAGAGGGTGTCATTCGGGATGCATGTGTTGGAGATGTGATGTGACCACGGCCAGTAGGCCAGCAGTTCAGAGTTTACTGAACGTCCAGGTAGTTTCTCTTCCCTGGAGTAACGCTGCTTCTGATTCCTACTGAAATCCAGCTGGAGAATATCACTAATACCTATCCCTTTGTGTCAAGTCTACTTTCTCTAGTTCTCTGAGTACTGGACTGTTCAAATGTACACGAGGTGTAGGGGGAAGTCAGGTCGTCGTTTGACTAATTTGTGTGGCTTGACATGCTTGGCAGAAGACAGTTCAGTGGTAGCGTTTTAGCCGCCAGTAATAACATTACGTTTCTCTATTGAGTGATGAAGGCATCGGTCATTAATTTATCACAGAGAGAGAAAGGAAGGGGGAGAGAGGGAAGTGTCCTCATCATTCACCTTCAGTGGTTTGTCTTGACAGGTACAAAGTTGAATAGTGGATGAATCCAGTTTAGTGACACCGCATAAGGCCAATGTAAACACGCTCAAAGAACTTCAAAGTTGTGTTAATTGTTTCTTACACATTTGTGTTTCTTGCCCGGGGGCGTGTGCATGCGCGTCCATGCATATGTGTGCGTTTGTGTGTGTTTGTGTGTGAAAGAGAGAGTGCTACTCTGACATGGTTTGCTTAATGTGGTCTAATGTGGTCTGTGTAATGAGAACCAGGGGCCTTCACTCCTTTGTAGAAGTAGCAGCGTCTCTGTCTTCTTCCCACGCTGTGTGTCCTCTGCTTCAGCACCTGATGAGACCACGTTACACTCTCTTTACCAGACACACGGCCAATCACACACATCCGCTCTCATCTCCAAACCAGTTGTACTGTACATTCTCTCTATAGAACTGGGTCTAGGGATGTAACCATATAGAATATTGTAGCGCCTCAAACCACAAAGTCCCTGGTTTGAATTGACTGGATGGGTTCTGAGAAACCTAAAATTAATCTGGGCCTGTATGTAGTGGGAAGTTACGGTCTTGTGTGGTACAGCATTGAATTGAATATGTAACTCTAGCCATCTTGCTTCAAAGGATGTACTACTTTTTGTTATTAGAGAACACACCCACATTGACCATGTCTCGCTCTCACTTTTTATAGTACACGATAAGATTCTTTCTTTGCATTTTTATACAGACAAAATCCCATTGAGATTCAAAATCTCCCTTTCAAGGACACCTGTCCCATTCTTAGCCGATGTGACATGTTTAGTTTTATTCCGAAGCGTTTTTGTCCCCCACAATGAGATCGGGGAGGGGACTGTAAGATCTGTCTCCGTCCGTTAGTACATTCGTACATTTGTACTTTCATTCATCACGCACGATATCTCAGACAGCGCTGGCCCGATTTTTAGGAAACGTGGGTGAATGATGCGTCCTGCCATAGAGATCTTTCATTTACAAAATTACACTGATTGGCCAAATGGTAACAAGCGATTGAAAATGCAAACTTTGAAAGGTCAAGCCCTAACCCCGTTTGACCAAAAGTCATGAAATGTGGTACATATGTCCCTCTCCTAATAAAATAAACACATTTGTCTCTTCTAAACATAAGGTTCACCATAATGGATTTTACACCATTTTGAATTTTGTATGAAAAAAAACACACAAAAAAACACTTACAATGCTACTCCTGCTAATAGCTGATCGACACAAAACTTGATATGTGGCATCTTATGGACAAAGGTCTCTCAATGCAATACTTTCCAGACTAGTACCTAAAAACAACAATAAACATTCATTCAGGCCTTGGTCGGGCACATAAATGCATATAAATCAGTCAAGGATATTCGTATTGTAACAAAATGTGGTACACATGTTGCAAACACTGTGAAGACTCAACATTTGCAAGAACACATGGTGGCGCTATAACGGGCACATGTTTATAGCTCTTGATCTGTTTGACTCACACATGCTTAGGGATATGAGTCTAGCTAACCCACACGATATCTCAGACACAACTGGCCTGATTTTGAAAAAACGTCTTGCCAAAGAGATCCGCCATTTAAAAAATGACAGTGATTGGCCCAAGGGAGGCGCTGCATCATTTGTGGGGGACGACATGTTTTTGTTGCCTTATTTCTTTTATGGCAGAGACTTAAATGGATAGAGTGACCTGGCCATTATGTTTTATTGGTACCATCGTGACATGGACATGGACCTGATCAGGACACTTAATCAGTACTCAGTTTCCCAGGAGCAGCTCACTATAGTATCCCCTCTGCTGCTAAGCCTACACAACCAACATGTCTATCTAGAAGAGCGAGAGAGAGTGAGAGACAGAGAGAGACGCTGACCGGCTGCAGTTGATAGTCCTCCTCTCCTCTCCCATTTACCCTGGCTGCAATCTAGACCCCACAGACAGACAGATGGAGCGAGGAATAGAGGGATCTCTTACTTTCCTATTTTCATCCTTTCATTGGTGGAGCATGCCATTGTAGTTAGCTCCTAATTACTCTACGGCTGAGACGTTCCAAATATTCCCCTGGTGGTAATATTCTTCTGCCTGAATGAGTCATTATGTTGTTTGGCAGACTGAAACAGACTGAAACAGACTGAAACAGCAGCCCTTCTCTGTCTGAACACTATACGGCTCATGTTCTACCCAACCTCACACACAAGCACACGCACTAAGGGCACCCCCCCATCACTTCCCATCCCTCTCCACCCACTTTGTCAGTTCGTTTCCACGACGACCCTCCCCACTGTGGCATGACAGGTTGTTCAGCAGCCTATGAGGCACTGATCTGCCTTACTGTCTGTACGACTGTAGGCATCCTTTTGTAGCTAGGAGTATAGTACCCCTCTCATACCCCATCTAACACCTTTTTATCTAAAGTATACCACCAGTATATCATAGCTCTCTTTCCCTTCCTCCCTATTTACATTCCATCACACCCCTACTGTTGCGTCTTTCACTTATTACCTTTCTTTCTTTGTTACCTTCTCCTGCTATCGCTTTCTGACCCCTCCACTCACAATATTTGTGCATAGTATATAAACACACATACACAAACGGAGGCCCGCACACACACAGCCATGCATGCACACACGCACGTGCACACACATACAAAAACACACAAATTCAGACAGACAGACACACAGACTGGTATGTGTAATCATCTTTGCTGTCTTTTTGCTTGGGTGTGTGCCAGCTGGTGTGTGTTAGAGTCAAGGACAGGAGTAGAGGACAAATAGGAGGGAGGGAGGAAGGGAGGGAGCTAGGGAGGGAGGGAGCTAGGGAGGGAGGGAGCTAGGGAGGGAGGGAGGGGTTATAGAGCGTAGAGATGGCTAGCTGGATTCTGCTCTTAGCTCTGTTTATTGTGTAGTGTGGTGTCTGTCTGGACAAGGGGACTGGGAGAGAGAGACTATGGAAATGTAGGCTCCTCTACCACCCTATAGCCTTTTCAGTGCACTACTTATGGGCCCTGGTCAAAAGAAATCCACTGGAAAAGTGTTTGCCTCTTGAGTTTCTCTATATTTGCATATTTTTGACACTGAATGTTATCAGATCTTCAACCAAAACCTAATATTAGATAAAGGCAACCTGAGTGAACAAATAACACAACGTGTTTACTTATCTCATTTATTTAATTAGCAAAGTTATGCAACACCCAGTGCCCCTGTGTGAAAAGTCATTTCCCCCTCCCTGGTTGTCACCTTTAGCTGCAATGACTACATCCAAACGCTTCCTGTAATTGTTAATCAGTCTCTCACATCGCTATGAAGGGATTTTGACATCTCAATTTGATTTAGGTCTGGACTTTGACTAGGCCACTCCAAAACTTTACATGTGTAGCTTTTCAGCCATTCTGATGTAGACCTGATTGTGTGTTTTGGATCATTGTCTTGCTGCATGCACTTCAGCTCTCAGACGGATGGGCTGACATTCTCTGATACGGAAGTGGAATTCACGGTGCCTTCAATGATGACAAGTCATCCAGGTTATTCAGCCAGCTGAAAAGCTACACATCTAAAGTTTTGGAGTGGCCTAGTCAAAGTCCATACCTAAATCGAATTGAGATGTTGTAGCAGGACCTGAAACGAGCAGTTCATGCTGGAAAACCCACAAATGTTGCTGAGTTAAAGCAGTTCTGCATGGAAGAGTGGGCCAAGATTCCTCCACAGCGATGAGAGAAGCTGAGCAACAACTACAGGAAGCTGAAGAATCATTTTTAAATGTTTAAATGTTACTTTTTTTAAACTAGGCAAGTCAGTTAAGAACAAAATCTTATTTTCAATAATAGCCTAGGAACAGTGGGTTAACTGCTTGTTCAGGGGCAGAACGACAGATTTGTATATGATTTAGATATGAACTTGCAACCTTTCGGTGACTAGTCCAACACTCTAACCACTAGGCTACCCTGCCGCCCCATTGCAGCTAAAGGTGGCACAACCAGTTATTGAGTGTAAGGGGGCAATTAATTTTCCCTCAGGGGCATTGGGTGTTACATAACTTTGTATATTAAATAAATGAAATAAGTATACATGTTTGTTATTTGTTTACTCAGGTTCCCTTTGTCTAATATTACATTTTGGTTGAAGATCTGATAACATTCAGTGTCAAAAATATGCAAAAGCAGAGAAAATCAGAAAGGGGGCAAACCGTTTTTCTCAGCACTGTATAGGGAACAGGGTAACATTTGGGAAGCAGACTCGAACAAGCCCATAGAGCCACATTGATCACATACCATATTTTCTATTACACCCAGTCATTCATGATCTGGACTTTTTCTATTAAGGATGATTGGCATATTGATAACACCTGAATTATTCAACACTATAAGTGTCACGTTCTGACCTTAGTTCTTTTGTTATGTCTTTGTTTTAGGTTGGTCAGGGCGTGAGTCGGGGTGGGTTGTCTATGTTCGTTTTTCTATGTTGTGTTTTGTGTTTGGCCTGGTATGGTTCTCAATCAGAGGCAGGTGTCGTTAGTTGTCTCTGATTGAGAATCATACTTAGGTAGCCTTTTCCCCACCGTTGTGGTGTGGGTGATTATTTTCGGTTCTGTGTTTTTCTTCACCGTACAGGACTGTTCGTTTGTCGTTTTGTTGTTTTTCCAGTGTTCAGTTGTTTCATTAAAGAACACTTACCACGCTGCGCATTGGTCCTCACCTTCTTCCACCGCCAACGGCCGTTACAATAAGCGTATTTAACGGTTTGGATACCATCAAATTGAATTCATTTCATTACTACGGTAGCTCATCTTTTTAAGCGTTTTCGAGTGTTGTTGCGAGCATTTACGGCGTAAATCCGTAACATATACATAAATTAGATGTTATTCTGATAATAGGAATGAAAGATGGATCAATATTTTCTCACTGTATCTAAAGCAAAGTCCTGCTAACCTAAGCTAAGTCAGGGTTAGCTAACTGTCATAATGGCTGTAGGTCTTACGCAGCTCTTACTGTCCTCCATCATGAATGAAAGGTTGTTGGTATTTGTGAGTTCTGCTAAGGCGAGCTCTGCTCTTCACATTTGGGGCGTGTTTGCCTTGCAGCGCCCAGTCTCAGCCTGCAACGAGTTTATTAACAGAAATGCGTCAATGCATTTCAGTAATGGATTGTTTGTTTGGTTGCGTAAGCCTTCATAACTGTGTAGGGCAGTCCGGGCACTCTGTCTCTCTCTTCCTTTAATGCAGTTTGCCATAATGAATGCATTTCCAAATTCAATGAGTTTTCTTCCCCATTATTTTATTTTGCTCATCCTAGCGTATTGATTGGTTGAAAATGCCCCTTGAACTTGACCTCTCCCGTGTTGCTCAATGCCAATAATGCTGTCGTCTTCTCCTCTCCCTGCCAGCCAGCCCACCTCTCCTCTCCCTGCCAGCCAGCCCACCTCTCCTCTCCCTGCCAGCCAGCCCACCTCTCCTCTCCCTGCCAGCCAGCCCACCTCTCCTCTCCCTGCCAGCCAGCCCACCTCTCCTCTCCCTGCCAGCCAGCCCACCTCTCCTCTCCGCTGAGAAAAATATCGATAGCTGTGTTTAGCATCTTTGGGATGCTCAAGATGGCTGAATGTGTTTAGATATTTCCCCCGACAAGCTTGTTGACGGCACCAGCTTTTCATGGCGCAAATATACTATTATTTGATAGATTTGATTGAAAGTTAAATTAAAGGCAGAGGGTCTTGGCTAAAGCCTGTCAGTCATTTGTATTTTTTATGCATTATATAAACAGAGTGTACAGTATGGCACACCTTGAAAGTACATTTTAAAAAATGCACACAAATGCTGGTTTGAGAAAGCTCCCCCTCAATGCCATACACCAGGGGTCTCCAATTACCCCCCGTCAAGGGCCTGGTTGGGGAGCCGGAAAATAGTTATAAATAATCTGTACACTGCAAATTGATGGAAAGAATACCAAACAGATATAGTATTTGACAAAAACAGAATCATTTCACTCCTGGATTACATTGGTATATGTTCACATATGCTTCTGTATTCATGCGTGGGAATATTTGGTAACAGATTTATTGAATTTAAATCACTTTGAACTGAGTTCCTAATGATTTTACAGTTCTTTGTGTCCAACAACGGAAAATTATGTAAAAAAAAACGTTAAAAAACATTTTTGTTTTGTTTTGCTCAGAAAACTTGGGTGCCAAATAAAAATCACCCTCAGGCCGAATTTGGCCTATTGGGGAACCCTTCCAAACACTTTTATTTTTCATTGTCACATCAGTGTCTGTGTGCTGTGACCTCATGTTCAAACTGCAGCAGGAGACAATATTGTATTGTTACAGGTACTCGCCTCTCTGAATAGCTCTAATTTATTCTGCTATTCTCCTCCTGCAGCTTTGATATGAATCGCAACTGGACAATACTTGTCACCCAGAGTGCTCTGCCATGCTCTCATACAGCCCTCTTATCAGTGGATCTGACAGTTGTTTCTGGTGATGAGGAGGGGAATGGCACAATGATGAAATACAAAATCACTTGAACAGGGACTTCAGGGCCACTACAAGAGACTTTCCATAGACAATTATTCCTCACTGAGCCGACACTCAAGGTGTAATCTGGGATCTGTACTAAAGAGAGAGAAAGACAGAGCTGGAGATATCCACTCAGCCCAGTCCAGGTTCACTGTACAGCCGACGCACACAGATAGCATGACTAGAAAGGGTAAGGAGGCTAGAAAAGGCCACAACAACTGTTGTACTATCAGCCAGTCAGTTAGTTTTACAATAACCTAAGATTCAAATGTGGGAGAAAAAAAAACATTCTGAAGAGGTGGAACTATTTTAGAAAATGTTCATCGAAATATTATTTTCTGTAATCCTAATTATTGAATCAAAATCAATCAATGAATTGAGACAAATCCAAAATGTCAGTGTATAGTACGCGTATTGTTAACACCTGTTCGCTTCAAGCAGCAGACAGACTGACGCTGAAATGAAAGACTCCTTCTTTCTCAGGCTTACTCTGAGACTGGTCATTAGTGTTAGAATCACCGCCGTTAAAGTTTGATGACACAAATGAGCAGAAAGATGAACATGGATTATTAAACAGACCATCATGAAAACTTAAAACGAGTGAAAGATGTTAGAAAGGAAACTAATTAAAACAAATGTTTCAGCCTCCGTCTTCATCAGGATGACTTATTAATTAAGTATCCGGCCGGTCTGTGGAGGAATACTACGACATGTGATCAGAAGAGCTTTCATTAGCCGGTGGTCAGTAAATGATTGAATGGACTTTCAGTTTCCACTGTGAAAACATTTGGGGAGTATGTAGACTGAAGGATACGGAAGGAGAATTGATTTAATCTATAAAGGAATTTGTATTTTAATCAAATTAAATGTAAAAAAAAATAAACACTCTTAAAACCATACATTTCAGAATAGGCAGATTCTATGTTTGAAATGCCTGAAGGGTGTGAATTTTGAACCATTGTAAATGTACTGTAATTTAATCTTTTTTTAATTTTTTCTTTTTACAAATTGACATTGGATTTCCATTTTTTTATATAAGATTTCCAATGGAATATAGATCACATTGGTATTATATTATTTGTTATATATGAAAATACTTCAAGCACACACTATAATACAGAGACACAAGAGCCATATAGAAATCTAATAAGAAATGCTTTTGACATGCACACTTGATTTCAGTGTATCTATTTCAGCACAAAATGGTTCATCAACAAGGACAAAATGGTATTCTTACTATCACATTCAGCACATGGAGGTGAATGTGACTAAAACAAACAGGATTATGTGACTGGATCCATAGTGACTGCTGTCTCCCAGGTTGTTGGTAGTTGATACGGGGGACACAGCGTGAGATGGGGATTGCTGTTCTGAGGACACTGAGGTAATTCACTAGCCACAGCTAGGGGTCCCAGGAAGGAAAATATAACTTTTGTTGATCTTGATGTAACTATGGGATCATCCTGGCTGATTAAAACGCACTGGTGGCCATGGCAAACTGGAGGCGAGAGAGTGTGTGTGTGTGTGCGTGAGTGCGTGCGTGAGAGAGAGAGAGAGAGAGAGAGAGAGAGAGAGAGAGAGAGAGACCAAAATAACAGTTTTGGGTCCATTGTGTGTAGTTTGTGTTTGTCTGTGTGCTGGGTTAATACAAGTTTACCATTGTAGCGGTTAACGGATCACTAAGGAAGTGGTTGCACACAGTGTCCACAGTTTCCACACCACAGTGAGGCTCCTCATAGTGAGGCCTTTGACAGCCTGATGAATTAGGCCTGACAAGAACCAAAATGGCTGTCCTCCGTGCCAGCTGCCAGTTGAGCATTTACACTCTGTTAATTGAATTGGCAATTTGTGTAACAGTACCTGCCCCAGAGTCTTTGGTGGTGCCGGAGCTGCCATTTAGCCCTGCTCTAATCCAGAAACTAGGGAATAAGAACACTAAGCTTCACAAGAAATTACTGCAGATTTAAAATGACAGTCGGGGCCCCTGTTGCCAATTTTCCATTAAATGAGAAATAAATTAACAATAGCAATAATGTTGACTTATAAAACTGAAAGTTAAATTGACTTTCAAATAGCACTGCGGTTTAGAAATTGCCACAGTACTGAGAATCAAATTGCAATATATTGCAATCTTGAAACCAAATGCTGTTTGTGACATGGTTGTATTAAACAGCCGACATTAAACATTGAGAGTGGTAAATGGAAACTGATATTTTCACATCATAAAGCCGCATTAGTTTAAATTAAGGAGGGTTTTCACCCTGATTTGCATGCACACACAGTTAGTTTGAATTTGGATTCTGAGTTAATACTGTTTTTGCCAATCCACTAGAGAGAACGTTTAATAATGTTCAGTACCTCAGTAGCAACGTCAGTTGTTATTGGTCAGATTTAAATATGGAGCTAGTGCAAAGTCGATCAGATGTTGTTTTTGTTTTTATTACGACAAATGATAGAAGCAGAGACTTTTCAAGCGAAGGTTATACTGTGCTGTGCATTCCTCATTATCTGAGTGTGATTTGAATGCAGTTTTCCATAATGTCATTCTGTTCTTACCTGGTGTATAGTGCATTAATATATTGTTAATATACGTAATACTTGTTAGTCAGCCCTTAAAAATACAAATAAAACATTTAAGTACATTAGCACAGGTGTCAAAGTGATGTTTTTACAGTCTCGCTGTCATTTTACGAGTCTCCTTAACAATATTGAAATGGGGGGGGGGGGGGGGTAATATCAAAATCACCCTCGTCAAGCTGCATTTATAAATCGTGAAAAATGTGATGGGTTAGTGTTAGCCCCTAACATAATAGAATCACAGTCTCCAGCTGGTTTATATCTTTATTAATCAGTCTACTGTGTGGATTGGGACACATTTAGATTCGATTGCCTCCACAATATTTGGTCTCCTGGACTGAGTGTCTAACAAAGTGTGTGTGTGTGTGTGTGTGTGCGTGCGTGCCTGTGTGTGTGCGTGTGCGTGTGTGAGACAGGGACAGTCAGACACAGTAGTCTGTAGGTGACGGGCCATCTGCACCCAAGGCGCTGCTCTGAATTGCTAATGTGTGTGTTATTAAGAACTGTGAAGGAGCTGTTGGCAGGAAGAGGTGCTTCAAGGTGGCCACAATCCTTCACCAGTGGTGCCAGTTTAACATTTCAACTTCTTTATTATAAAATATTAACCACGTATAGTTTCCCGTTTTCAAAAGATCCCCAAGGTCAAGGAATTTTCCGCATATAAAGCAATCTGTCACTTACTTCCATGCCGGGGCTCTTTTAGCAGGGAAAGAGCCCTGTCTGACTGTGTGATGATGAGGGCCATTGTAGGAGAGAAATAATGATTCCCTCCACTGTGTCGGCCAGGATATAAAAGATGATAATTGAAGTTGGTCAAGTGTGCTTTGATCTGTGATATTTCTGCTCTGTTCTACATGAGCTGCCTGTTGGAGCTAACGTATGGCCCGGGTGTGTGTCTGAGTGCTGGGTATTGGTTCTGTGCTGGGTCACAGTGTGTGTGTGTGTGTGTGTGTGTGTGTGTGTGTGTGTGTGTGTGTGTGTGTGTGTGTGTGTGTGTGTGTGTGTGTGTGTGTGTGTGTGTGTGTGTGTGTGAGGCCACACAGGCCAGCATAGTGCATCTGAGGACTGGGTTCTAGCTCCCTCTGCTGTCTCTATGTGTCAGGGCTCTCTACTGGTACTGTTTGTTTGGGGTTGCCCTGACTCCGCCTCATGCCTTGTTTGTATCCTCCCCAACCAATGGCGGAGTACTGTTTGTGTGTGTGTGTGTGTGTGTGTTTGTGTGTATGTGTGTTTGTGTGTGTGTGTGTGTGTGTGCGTGTGCGTGTGTGTGTGTGTGTGTCCTGGACTGGTCCTGCAGGTGTTGTCTATCCAGTGCATGTTGTTTGGCATGGGCCCCGCTCCTCAGGGAGGGGAAAGGGCTAACTGCTTACAGCATTACTGGAGGGGGATGTGTGTTTACCATGCTTGGCCTGGAACAGGGAATACAGTGAAGGACAGAGGCCCCTCATTGTGCAGTCTGTGCCCCCTCCCGTCCACCCGGGGCCTGGCCTCTGACTCTAACCCGTTCCCCTGGCTTCTTCCCAGAGGAGGCCCTGTTTGCTCCTGCTCTTTGAGAGTCTTTAAAGGCCATTCAATGCTTTTATTACATCATTAATTGCACTTAATTCAGCAACATTACCCCAATTCCTGGCTAAACTCTGAAAATTAAGTACAGAGCACTTTGTTATAAAATTCACCATAATGAGCTCTGGTGGGAGTTTGAAAGTTACCTCAGGCCATTTTTACCAGTAACGGGTAGCATGGTGCCTCTCCCTACTTTTAAGTTGGGAGTATAGAGAAAATACCCCAAGGGCACAGTCTCTGGTTAGTCTGCTATGCAGCAGAATCAATCGCATGATATAATCCCTCATTTAGAAACAAGCCTTTGTACCAGCCAGCGAATCATTGAATATGCAAGCTAGCTGCCCTCGATAATGGCATTGTACTGTACGAGTTCCGCCCTTTGATGAGCATCGCTACAGCACTTATTACTGTAAAGTTATCATAGTGGGCGCTTGATGTCAATGATGTCAGCTGTTGGTTCTCACTGTCGTAGCTAACCTATTGTTCGTAAGGTATTGGTGTGTGCCTTTGTGTTGTGTGCGTGTTAACATGCAACTGCATTTATGTACTGTGTCTGTCTGTCTGTCTAGCTACATGTTTATGTATTGCCTAGTAATGTATGTGCATACAAACCCAGTCAGCCTTATACCCGCCCAGTGTGTGTGTGTGTGTGTGTGTGTGTGTGTGTGTGTGTGTTTGTGTGTGTGTGTGTGTGTGTGTGTCTGTGTGTGTGTGCGTACGTGCGTGTGTGTGTGTGTGTGTGTGTTTCACCCAGTGTGTGTGTTGTCTCACCATGGCTCTGTCTGTTGTGTTGTGTTGTGTGTGTACAGCTATAGGAGTACAGCGAAGGAGGACTCCCAGTGCAGTAGCCTCAGAGATCTTCGAGCCACACCTCGGGAGCCACATATTGCAGGTAGGATGATATGAGATCGCACTATACCACAGAACACCTGTCCTGTCCTGTCCCACAGGCACCACCACCCTGTTTAACAAGCCTGGTATTAACGTTATTGTACAGTTACAAGGGTTGTAAAATTCTGATAATTTTCCTCAAATTCCCAGAGTTTCCAGAAATTGTGGTTGGAGGATTCCCAGATATCCTTCTTATTCACTCCTGATTCCCAAAATATTCCAACTGCTATTTCTGGAAAACCATCATTTTGTTACCATAATTTTGTTACCATAATTTTGCAACCCTAGATATGCACTGTGTCTGTTTGTCTGTCTGTCTAGCAACTCCCCACACTATTCACATGGGTTATTACTGACATCTAGTGATACATTTATCCACCAAAGCAATTGACATTAAGGAAACGATTTAGTCTAAAACGACTTACGATAGCTAGTATGTGATTCCTGCAAAGACCTTGGCATTGCTGTCATCATGCTCTTACCAACTGAGCCTCACAGTAGTAGGTTGACAGGGGAGTGTTAATTCATTCCTTTCCCATCTTGTCCAGAATTCCCCCCCCACCTACTGTCTCGATCCTGCAACAGTTCTATAACCCTGACAACTTTCCTGTCCTGTCCCGATAAAATTCAATCCCGCGCAGAAATCAGAAATCACTTCATCCGTTAGCTGCCTGCACCCTGCGCTCTGCTGCTTGTGAGTTTCCATAGTAACGGCCCCGTTTTGGGTTGCATGCTCATTTTTCACTAGACAAGAGAGAGAACTGTTAGCTAGCTACTTTTTGTTGCCTGCCCAGGTCTCATATCTATTTTTATAAATAGTGATTGAAGACCGAAGAACGCATGTTATTGTTGGGAGAAGGTGAATATCACTCCTGTTCCTGCAGGATTCCCACGGGACCATATAAGACCCGTGGGAATCCTGTTACTGTGTCAACCTCTACCACACAGGACCAAAGCTGAGGCATTGTTCAAGCCTTCTAGCATTACTGCATTAATGCTCTGCCTTGATTCTTGAACATACAACCAATGTTCCCTCTATTTTCTGGGGGCACTGAGCAAATTTCAGATCTGCTGAGCACAAACTGTGAAAAGTCTGTGCAACTTCCGGCACACGTTTCTGTAAACACTGAGGCTGTACCCGCTTTAAAGTGGCAATGTGTTACTTTTGGCTCGACCCGACCAAATTCACATAGAAATGTGAGTTATAGATCTATCATTCTACCTAAAGAATAAGTGTAAGAAGCGGTAGATCTGTTCTATGTACGCTATTTCTATGGTTCCCATTCTTAAGTTTTGTTTTTGAGTCTTTTACTTTCGGTTTTGTACACCAGCTTCAAACAGCTGAAACAACAATATTTTTGGTTATGGAAAATATATTTCATGGCGGTTTAGTTGGTACAATGATTATCTACACTGTACTAGCCTATTATTTGTCACAAAAACTGAAGCGAAACTGCAACCAGGAAATGGCGGAGCGATTTCTGCATAGTGTAACTTTAAGTTACAGTTTTAGCAGTGGCCAAGTAGGCTACTGCGGCTATTTGATCATATTGTAGGCCTACCAGGGTGGCCCGATTGGTTATGGTGCACGGGTCAATGTACGGGCCTGAGTCGTGCCTGTCAATGCAATAGACTCCTACTCCAATGCACTCTGCCTACAAGAAAATCTCTTGCACAGTTAGTTTTGCATACTAAGTCTTGCATTGTTTATTTTTAGTATGTCACATTGAAAATGGCTAATATTGCGTTGATTCAAGCACAATTCCCACAGTAGAGCAAAACGTTGATAGTGTTAACTAAAGGGGAACACTCTAGAAAGATAAGTGAAGTACATTCTTGTGCTTCTCTGCAGGAGGCCTTTTGCCTCTTGGTAGGCCGTCATTGTAAATATGAATTTGTTCGTAACTTACTTGCCTAGTTACGTAAAGGTTAAATAAAATAACAATGATTCTGAGCAGCAGGTCGAGGGGAGCTGCGAACCCACACACGTGTGCAGCTGAGAGGGAACAATGCATACAACCTTTTGAGGCATACATAAATGTTTCATCCATAAAGATTATACATTTGAAAGTCCATCCTTTAATACTTATATTATACTCAGTTATTATAGATTCATATTCTAGTTTATTATGTCATTTATGCCTTATTTTTGGTTATGTAGAAATATATTTGTATTACAGTACGGTTAAATTATTTTATACGATGGCATTGTTGAATACTTGTTTCTTATTGGCTTGAAGGGCATTCTAGAGCGTACCTTATTTCCCTGTAACACACGGTATATTTGCGCGGTAGAATTCAATGGCTGTAGTTAATTCTTACATGTTCTATGTTTGAGCTGCTTTTGAAAGCAAAAGTCAAATTGAAAACATTATTGGGGTTGTTGAATTCAATTTTCATAGGACTGAAGGTTTGGTTAGCTGAACTAGCAAGTAGGTTTGTTTGCTAGCTACTTCAGTGGATGTTGAACACATTTCTAGCGGAAAATGTGTTCAATTGTAGCCCTGGTATAAAAGAGACAATTAACTCGGTGCTCTATGTGCTCTCTGGAAAGGAATGCAGCTCCGTGGAAGGTCATTTCCACTCCGCTAGCGCGTCGTGGAACACACCTACCACGTCGTTCATTCTTTTCCATGGAACGCATAGACATAGCCCCTCGTTGATTATCCCTTACATAATTGAATTATGAAACTATGATAATGGTTAACCCCGTTAGTCCTGAGGGTATTTTGCTTGTGTCTTGTCTTTTTAATATTTTATATAGTGCTGCTTATCTCTATACATAAGCCCAAAGGGTTTGCTGTAAATCAGTAAAGCAAAAACATCATTTGATACTACAGCTGATATGAAAGTGTAAGCTGGTAACCATGCTGACATGTAATCTTTTTGTTTTGGGAGTTGTTGATCATCAAGCTATCTTTATTTCCTGTAGTCTACATTTTTGTAATCTACATTTTAACCTGGATTGCCACAATATCCTTTCTAGGTTTCTTCCTAGGTTCTGGCCTTTCTAGGGAGTTTTTCCTAGCCACCGTGCCTCTACACCTGCATTGTTTGCCTTTGGGGGTTTTAGGCCGGGTTTCTGTACAGCACTTTGTGACATCGGCTGATGGGAAAAGAGCTTTGTAAATAAATGTAACTGATTGATTGATGTTATTGGATGCATTTTGACTTGGAGCGGCACACAGAGAATGCGGTGGCTCGTTCTAATCGTGCAAGTTTATTGATCGAAGATATCAACAACGACGAAAACCCTCCAGGTCGCGTAGATGTCTTCCAATGGGGTTTGCTTCCTCCCAGCCTTGTCCCACAGTGAACATTGTGTTGTCATGCATGATGTGAACACGAATAAAAAGAGGTTGTAGCAGAAACGCTGCCCCCTTTAGTCCCATGAGACACAGTGGCAGCCATATGCCCTATTAAACATGTGCTGAATTGAAAGTGACATCTTCCTGCATTTACCTCAGATCCCCAGGTTTAGTGGGTTGGGAAGGGGAAGGAGGGAAGAGAAGGGAGGGATGTTTCCCTTATGGTTATCAACGGCAGAGAACAACCTCGATTTCATAGTCAATTTCAATAACAGAAACAGCAACTAATGTGTATAATGTCTGTTGTTTGTATACTGAATACGGAGGATATTGATATTTGTGATCTGGCTATGCCTTTTTTAATTGGCTTAAATAAAGTTGCATTGAATTGAAACTCACCCACTGGCAACATTTCTAAAAATGTCATTCTACCGGGGATGTTAACAATCTGGTGACGCAGCATCGTGACGGCAGCCCCCTCTCACTATAAGTGAACACTTTCCCTGCGAACACTTTCCCTGCGACAGGTTAAGTGTCTGACAAGAAAGCGGAAATGTATAATTAACATCAATAGCAGGCTAGAAGTCTGTCGAGGCGTGGCCTTTTCAAGGAAGGACTTGTTCCTGGCAAATTGTCCCCATTAATCTTCAGCTTAATTGATTGTGAAAAGTTTTAGGATGACATTTAAAAAAAGCATGCACGGCCGGTGATTGATTTGGGGAAAATGAACTAATAATGAATGCAAGGCAGTCATTACTTGTTGAGCACAGCGGCTAATTTTAGACAGATTAGAGTGGGTTTGATAGTGCTTAATAAAGAGGACGGCTTGATGAGCTCCTCTGTGTCTCTACACTACTCTCTCTGCTCTACTCTACCTGCCTGTCTGGCCTCTCAGGGCTTAACCAGTGCTCATTACTCTGAGTGACTCTGTCTCTGCCTAATGCCAACAGCTAAGGGGACTTATCCAAAGCCAAACTCAATAAGATGCACTAGCAGAGCCTTTTACCATTTCTCCCCTGTATTTTTACCTAACTCACCAAACATTCCATGACAATTTTTGGAAAACTCCAAACCAAACCTAAATTGAAAAATGGTCCCCTCTTTGTTGAAACCATTCAAACACGTATAGAATGTGTAACACATTTGTTTTTACAGCCCTGTTTCAGAATGTGTTTACAAAGACAGGACGTCACGTAGCTTAGCGGTTAAGAGCATTGGGCCACTAAACAAAAAGTCACTGGTCCGAATCCCATGAGTCGAGAAATCTGTGGATGTGCCCTTGAGCAAGGCACTTGACCCTAATTGCTCCTGTATGTTGCTCTGGATAAGAGCATCTGCTAAATGACAAAAATGTCAATGTACACATTCTACATAGTAGTAGAAAATGATATGATAACAGTCATTACAATGAAAAATATATTCATCTTTGACCCCTTTGTCTGGTTGATTTTCTAAAGAGAAGTGTACCTGGGCCCTATACGTATGTGACAGGCTGGCAGGCCTGAGAGCAGTAGAAACAGTGAGAGCCCTAGAAGCACCGGGTTAGGTTGCTGTTTAATCTGACAGAGTGAGTGTAAATGTCTCCCGGGAACTGTGCCTGTCTCCTGTCCGGACCTAGTCATGTGACACGGGATTAATCATGCCCTGTGTGTGAGAGAATGGGACAGGGTGATGGCTCTGTGTGTGTGTGTGTGAACGGGACAGCGTTAGTAGCCATCTCTACGGCTCCGGCAGTTCCCTTTCATTGTGTCATGGTCCCCAGCTACCCGGCTACCATAGCTGCTTTGTTTTCCAGGCTCCTTTGACTCTGAGTGGCCCGGTTGACCTGGGAACGGGGCTGCATTCAAACAAGCCTTCTATGGTCTTTTTGTTTTCAGGCCCAAAAACATTGAATTGGTTGACAAACAAGTTTTGTCAATCCAAATAATCAATGAACTGATTTCATATGCGGAGATCAGGTTGGCAGCTGCATCTTCGTGCCGGAAGGAAGCCCTTTGTTTTTTCCCACCGTCCCTACTCCCCTCTACCCCCATCTCAGACGTTACAGAGAAGACAGGTTTTGGGGTGCCTTCGCTGTTAAGGGCGTTTTAAAAGTCGTTTTTCTATTCACGAAGGTGATTCACGAAGGTGTCGAGCTACAGTAACGCCATAGTCATGTAGCCTAAACAGACCCACTGGTACTAATCAGGGAGGGCAGAGATTGAGCTTGTTTTTGGAAGGTGTGTGTGTAGCTATAGAAGGCTGAGTCAAGGTGTGTGTGTGTTCAGGTCAATGTTAAGGTGTGTGTGTAGTTGTAGCAGGAAGATGGAATGCTGTGTGTTTAGGGGTGACAGTGAGCGAGACTCACTCTGTGTCTGTCTCTGTGGGGCCCTGGCCAATCACTGTCCAAAATAGTCTCTCTATCTCTGTGGCATTGTGGTCCCGGTAATGGCTCCTCCTCAGCAGAATTCCTCCCAGTGTCTCTCCCTCCCTGGCTGGAGGGAGGCCAGCAGCAGCCATAGAGGAGAGGGGAGAATAGAGGAGTGGAGAGGAGCGAGGAGGAAAGGAGAGAAGAGAAGCAATGAGGGGAGAGGAGAGGAGAGGCTGAAGGAGAGGAGAGGGGGGAAATGACAGCGCTCAGGGACAGTGTGTTGACCGTTTTGTCGTCTCCCACTGTGTGTTGTCATCTCTCCAGTCAGTGGGCTGGATTGGATGCGACAGCAGCAATAGGTCATTAACAGCAATGGGACATGTCCTCTGGCAGATAGACTGGGGGATGAAACACACAGACTAAATAGTAACATTGATATCACTGGCCCGTAATAGTTTTGCATGAGATAAATTATACGTTGGTTAATTTTTAAAAGCATTATAAAAGGACTCGCCTGCGTCTGAAGGGCAAAATGTCTGATGTGGGTGGAAGAGAGTAAGGGGTGGATGGTGGGTGGATGCCTCTCTCTTTTCATTTTCTCTCTCTCTCTCTCTCTCTCTCTCTCTCTCTCTCTCTCTCTCTCTCACAGTCTGTCTGTCCGTCCGTCTGTCTGTCCGTCCGTCCGTCCGTCTGTCTGCTCTCTCTCACCATGTATAACCAAAAACGTGTTAAACAGATCAAAATACATTTTATATTTTAAGATTCTTCAAAGTAGTCACCCTTTGCCTTGATGACAGTTTTGCATACTCTTGGCATTCTCTCAACCAGCGTCATGAGGTAGTCACCTGGAATGCATTTCAATGAACAGATGTGCCTTGTCATAAGTTCATTTGTTATTTCATAGTGTTGATGTCTTCACTACTATTCTACAATGTAGAAAATAGTCAAATAAAGAAAAACCCTTGAATGAGTAGGTGTGTCCAAACCTTTGACTGGTACTCAATTTCTCCCTTTCTCTCTCTCTCTTCAATCGTTATTGCATAATTGAAAATGGAGGGTGCCTTGACCTTCACCGCCCCCCGGACCCCAAACTCCCCCTCCCACAATGATCTCTGTTCAGTCCGAGACTCCTCTTGCCTCCGGAATGAGTCATCACACTACACCCTTATCCCTGCTGAGATGAAACAGATCTGTCTCACTTGTTGTCTGTTGTTTCTTGTGACAGAATGTGAAGAATGTACTTTTTTAAAGTAATCATTGCTTGAGGGTAGTAGCACTCTCACTCATACATGCATAAACGTAATGCAGAGAAGTTGAATATCCTCAATATGCAAAATTGCTCTTTGTTGGGAGTTATCAAAAGAAGCCGCATTTGATGTCTCTTTAAATGATCGGGAATCAACAGCATGTGTTGTTTGTAGATGAATGAGAGGCAGAGTGTAGTGAGGGCCAGACAGAAGGACTGCTAATTACAGAAAGGCTGTTGTAAAGAGTAGAAAGACTCCCAGCTTCTATCAGCACCTGTGGAGGGCAAGGGGGACAGGACACCCAACACGCCTTAATATGCCACACACCTTAAGGTCCAACACACAAATCTGTCAAATCTTTCATCTTGACTTCTTTCCTGGCGTTGTTTTTTCTCTCCCTCTTGTTTGGTTAGCTTTGTGGCGTTTGTTGTTTTCAGCGAGTCAGACTTGTGTGATAATGGGGCTCTGTTTCAAAAAGCCCTTGGTTTTCAAACCCCTTCCATCTCCACACCGGCGGAAGGAGAGAAAGACGCCTGCTTTAGAAACGACAGCTGTTTACATTTGCATAACATCAAGGAGGAGCCGGGCTGTGTGTTTGAGGCCCGTCTGTGTGCAGCTGTCACAAGTTGTAATCGCAGGTTGATTTGTGATTCGGGGAAAAAAATCGCCATTATGGCTCTATGCCTCTGTTGTTGTTGAGCAGCCGCTCAGAACAGTTTCGGTTTGTAGGCCTACTTAGAGGGAAAGAAAAAGACAAAGTGGATGGAGGCATTTTCCTCCTCCTCCTCCTCCTCCTCCCTATGCCAGAGACAGATCCATACTCTCTCCTCTCCTCTCCTCTCCTCTCCTCTCCTCTCCTCTCCTCTCCTCTCCTCTCCTCTCCTCTCCTCTCCTCTCCTCTCCTCTCCTCTTTTCCCCTCTACTCTCCTCTCCTCTCCTCTTCTGTCCTCTCCTCCTCTCCCCTCTCCTCTCCTCTCCACAGATCATGCAGAACTCCTCTGTCTATCACTGCTCTCTCTATTGACTGCGGTTCGTATGGCCATTGTTCCTCTTGTTGGGAAGCGATAAAGCCAGAGGTTAATTGGGAAAGTCCTGAAGCTGGCCTTTGTGCTCCGGTCTGGCCCCCAAACAAAACAGTCTAGGAATGTGAGCCATTACATCGAGCCCAGGCAGCTCCACTGTGTCTCTGTCACACCCACATGCCATTTATACTGCTTATCTATGGAGCTAGAGAATGGAGGTGGCAGTCCTAGAAGCACCATTCATTCTATCCCCAGCCCTACGAATGTTAACTACGACTGCAGTACGGAGTCTCTACTTGCTACCTCTCACGTTGTCATATAAAGCCACTGTTGTTGTCTTTTCATATCCCACCCGGGTCTGAGCATATGCATTAATTCCAGTTAACACTCAATAATTGCAGGTGGCCATGGCACAGAGGTGTAACAACGTCTCAGTCGTGATCAGCTTGCAGTAATGGTAGATTATTGAGACATTTTTGTCAAATTCAATTTGAAATTGCCCTGTCAACCAACCACACACAAACTGCGCATGGATTTTCATCTGTCATGGTTTTTTTATCAGTCGTCTCCATGTAACACATTCTGTTGGTAGAAAAGCAGGTCTGATGTTTTGCTCTCTCTCTGCAGTGTAAAGGGTCACCACTCCATGCTTTTATCTCAGCTCGTTGAAAACCGCTGTCTCCCATACTTGATAGTTATTCTTTTGTTTACTAATGTGCTGTTGAAAGCAAACATGTCAGAGCCCTTCTTGCTGTGGTTCACTACATTGCATAACATAATGGGAGGGGAATTTACATACCCACACGCACACACACACACACACACACACACACACACACACACACACACACACACACACACACACACACACACACACACACACACACACACACAGTGAGCCCAGTCCAGCTCGCCGCCGGCTTCTTCTCAACCAACTGATGATGAGCGGTTCATTTCGATGCAGGATCTGGATGGGCCTCTGACAGACAGACACAACAGACAGACAGACAGACAGACAGACAGACAGATGTCAAATGTAACGATTATGATAATATTTCAGTGTGTTCCATGTGAAATGAATCGCTGACAGTCCAATGTGTCAGAGGTGCGCCGTAGTGAGATGTTGGGTACAGATGTGCTCTGAGGTCCACGGGGTTCAGGTTAGGAATGGAAGGCAGACCAACACAGGTGTTATTGATGTGCAGCAGATGGATGGTGGATCCAGAGTGCAGGTGTCGTAGGTATGCAAGTGTGATGGGATACAGGTATGATAGGTATGCAGGTGTGATGGGATACAGGTATGATGGGTATGCAGGTGTGATGGGTATGCAGGTGTGATGGGATACAGGTATGATGGGTATGCAGGTGTGATGGGATACAGGTATGATAGGTATGCAGGTGTGATGGGATACAGGTATGATGGGTATGCAGGTGTGATGGGATACAGGTATGATAGGTATACATTTTACATTTACATTTAAGTCATTTAGCAGACGCTCTTATCCAGAGCGACTTACAAATTGGTGCGTTCACCTTAAGACATCCAGTGGAACAGCCACTTTACAATAGTGCATCTAAATATTTTAAGGGGGGTGAGAAGGATTACTTTATCCTATCCTAGGTATTCCTGAAAGAGGTGGGGTTTCAGGTGTCTCCGGAAGGTGGTGATTGACTCCGCTGTCCTGGCGTCGTGAGGGAGTTTGTTCCACCATTGGGGGGCCAGAGCAGCGAACAGTTTTGACTGGGCTGCGCAGGAACTGTACTTCCTCAGTGGTAGGGAGGCGAGCAGGCCAGAGGTGGATGAACGCAGTGCCCTTGTTTGGGTGTAGGGCCTGATCAGAGCCTGGAGGTACTGAGGTGCCGTTCCCCTCACAGCTCCGTAGGCAAGCACCATGGTCTTGTAGCGGATGCGAGCTTCAACTGGAAGCCAGTGGAGAGAGCGGAGGAGCGGGGTGACGTGAGAGAACTTGGGAAGGTTGAACACCAGACGGGCTGCGGCGTTCTGGATGAGTTGTAGGGGTTTAATGGCACAGGCAGGGAGCCCAGCCAACAGCGAGTTGCAGTAATCCAGACGGGAGATGACAAGTGCCTGGATTAGGACCTAGGTATGCAGGTGTGATGGGATACAGGTATGATGGGTATGCAGGTGTGATGGGATACAGGTATGATGGGTATGCAGGTGTGATGGGATACAGGTATGATAGGTATGCAGGTGTGATGGGATACAGGTATGATGGGTATGCAGGTGTGAGCTGGGTGCAGGTGTCGTAGGAAGGCAGGTGTGATGGGATACAGGTATGATAGGTATGCAGGTGTGATGGGATACAGGTATGATGGGTATGCAGGTGTGATGGGATACAGGTATGATAGGTATGCAGGTGTGATGGGATACAGGTATGATAGGTATGCAGGTGTGATGGGATACAGGTATGATGGGTATGCAGGTGTGAGCTGGGTGCAGGTGTCGTAGGAAGGCAGGTGTGATGGGATACAGGTATGATAGGTATGCAGGTGTGAGCTGGGTGCAGGTGTCGTAGGAAGGCAGGTGTGATGGGATACAGGTATGATAGGTATGCAGGTGTGATGGGATACAGGTATGATAGGTTTGCAGGTGTGATGGGATACAGGTATGATAGGTATGCAGGTGTGATGGGATACAGGTATGATGGGTATGCAGGTGTGAGCTGGGTGCAGGTGTCGTAGGAAGGCAGGTGTGATGGGATACAGGTATGATAGGTATGCAGGTGTGAGCTGGGTGCAGGTGTCGTAGGAAGGCAGGTGTGATGGGATACAGGTATGATGGGTATGCAGGTGTGAGCTGGGTGCAGGTGTCGTAGGAAGGCAGGTGTGAAAGGTGTGAGCTGCGTACAGCCTTCTGCAAGTGTCTTCTAAGAGGCAGCTCCTTACAAGTGGCTAGTAACTCTTTGTCAAGTCAGTTAAACAGAGAGGAAGTACAAATAAGTACTTTATGAGGCTTTATTATGAGGGAAATGTAACAGAAGCAGTAAACTAAAGACAGGTCATTGTTTACATATCCAGGCACACACACACACACACACACACACACACACACACATACACACACACATATAGTATGGATTTTACATAACGGTAGCTGGCACAGCACTGAGGTGTGATTTCATCTCTATTTCACCATGGCTCCTGTGGCAGCATGACCTGACGTCAGGCTAGAATCTTGAGGAGTAAAAGATCAATGTCGAACATCGAGCCAGGCATTCTGATTACCAGCCCTCCTCTATACTTCCTGTGCAGCCCCCATGCCCAGACCCACCCTTCATTAGCAATGGGAATTCGGACAGAGAGGGGAAAAAACAGGGCCCTTATTATTTATGCAGTCAATAGCAAGGGCTTGTCTGCATTCATAATTGTTTGATTTTATAGGCCAGTCTTTAAACAAACATTGTCTATGGTAATGTGATGCCCTGACGGATGGCGAAAGGTTTTGTCTGTGAATATCATTTGGATAATTAAAAATGACAGATGAAATCGCCCGCTGTCTTGACCCTCACTTTGTTCCCCGAGTGATGGCGAGGAGATGCTGATTGCTGTCAATCAGGGGCCTTGGGAGGATTGGGGAAACTCTGGCAGCCCTGAACCCTGACCCGCACTGTTGATCTGAAATAGATAACAACCTTGAAATACCTGCAGAATTTAAACAGCTTTGCTCTGTGTCGAGAGCCGGGGCGCCTTCCCAAAAGAGCCCCCTTAACAAACCCCCTCCCTCCTTCTCTCTCTTTCTCCTCCCTAGCTATATTTCTCTCTCTCTCTCTCTCTCTCCCCCTCTCGCTCTCTCTCTCCGTCTCTCCCTCTCTCTCACTCTCTCTCTCTCTCTTTCTCTCTTTCACTTACTCTCCATACTCCATCCCCAGGTCTGAGCAGCTGTGCAGATTACACACCTCCTGATATGACCCAGACCCAACAATAAGGGAAGGGAAGGGAGCACAGGGATACAAATTAAAACATCAATCTAATGGCCTTCAGATTTACTTCAGATCTCAGATCAGGCTGCAGTTCTCGGCTAGAATGACTTTCCCCTCAATTTCTTCTCAATTGAATTGCATTTGAACTTGTTAAACTACTAACCTAGTAGTGTTGTCCCCCAGAATGCGCTCTCTCTGTCAAACTCTCTATACAGATGCCGTATCTTAATTTGATCATCCTGTTGTTGCAGGAATTTTATGTTTCTAAAGTGTGTAATTTCCTCTTAAAAATGTCAGACTTGTTATGCCCAAATGAAAAATGGATCAACCCCTAAAAAAATGTTCATTATGATCTTCTCCATTATAATTCACATTTCAAGTTGCTGCAGGATTATTTTCCTGCTGTCAGACACTAGCTCGAACAAAGATATGGTATCTGTACACTGAATTTACAAAACATTAAGAACCACTTCCTAATATTGAGGGAAATGTGTCTTCCGCATTTAACCCAACCCCTCTGAGTCAGACTACCATAATCAACATCCATGGCGCCCAGGGAACAGTGGGTTTATTGCCTTGCTAATAAGAATGACAGATTTTGAACTTGTCAGCTCGGGGTTTCAATCTGGCAACATTTCGGTTACTGGCCCAACGCTCTAACCACCGGCCTACCTGCCGCCCACACCTGGTAAGTCATAGAAAGAGCAGGTGTTCTTAAAGTGGAACTGACAGCATTTTAGCAACATGAAATCTTATTCAAATCTGTTCATATACACAAAAAATGATCTGACTGCATCGCAGTGCTAGCTGTGCCACCAGAGACTCTGGGTTCGAGCCCAGGCTCTGTCGCAGCCAGCCGTGACCGGGAGGTCCATGGGGCGACGCACAATTGGCCTAGCGTCGTCCGGGTTAGGAAGGGTTTGTCCGGTATGGATATTCTTGTCTCATCGCACACTAGCGACTCCTGTGGCGGGCCGGGCGCAGTGCACGCTAACCAGGTTGCCAGGTGCACGGTGTTTCCTCCGACACATTGGTGCGGCTGGCTTCCGGGTTGGATGCGCGCTGTGTTAAGAAGCAGTGCGGATTGGTTGGGTTGTGTTTCGGAGGACGCATGGCTTTCGACCTTCGACTCTCCCGAGCCTATACGGGAGTTGTAGCGATGAGACAAGATAGGAACTACTAACAATTGGATACCACGAAATTGGGGAGAAAAGGGGGTAAAAAAATATATAATAATAATAAATATCTGACAAGAGAACCCTTATATTTAGTCATTTTCACGTTTTCATAAATTCTTTGAATGTTTGGGAATTACGTACAATAAGGTATTTGTGAAAATGTTATAACAATATAGAGTGGGAAAGTGGCAATTAATATGCACTGCAGTAAATAAAAATGAATAAAAACATTTGTCTCATCCAGGACCGGAGTCTATGCAGACTGAGGCACCATAGCCAATCAGAGCTACAGTAAGGCCTTTATGAAAACAAGCCATTTGACACATCATTCACTTTGAACTGGTCTGTGTGTTTACAGGCAGTTGCAACAACTCAACTTTAGATCGTTAGAACTCAAACGCCAAAGGCCACCTGAATGGATTTCTGAAAATATGTCAATACCACAGGAGTCTTCTTACATTTGGGAACTTTACAGTCCTATTGATCAGTCCATTTTGCATACCGCCCCAACAGATCCACATATGATGCAGTCTCTATTGCCCTCCACACTGCCCTTTCCCACCTGGACACAAGGAACACCTACAGTTGAAGTTGGAAGTTTACATACAGTTAGGTTGGAGTCACGAAAACTAGTTTTTCAACCACTCCACAAATTTCTTGTTAAGAAACTACAGTTTTGGCAAGTCGGTTAGGACGTCTACTTTGTGCATGACACAATACATTTTTCCAACAATTGCTTACAGACAGATTATTTCACTTATAATTCATTGTATCACAATTCCAGTGGGTCAGAAGTTTACATATACTAAGTTGACTGTGCCTTTAAATAGCTTGGAAAATTCCAGAAAATGATATCATGGCTTTAGAAGCTTCTAATAGGCTAATTGACATCATATGAGTCAATTGGAGTTGTAAATGTGGATGTATTTCAAGACCTACCTTCAAACTCAGTGCCTCTTTGCTTGACATCATGGAAAAATCAAATGAAATCAACCAAAACCTCAGAAAAAAAATTATAGACCTTCACAAGTCTGGTTCATCCTTTGGAGCAATTTCCAAATGCCTGAAGGTACCACGTTCATCTGTACAAACAATAGTACGCAAGTATAAACACCATGGAACCACGCAACCGCCATACCGCTCAGGAAGGAGACTCGTTCTGTCTCCTGGAGATGAATGTGCTTTGATGCGTAAAGTGCAAATCAATCCCAGACCACAGCAAAGGACCTTGTGAAGATGCTGGAGGAAACAGGTACAAAAGTATCTATATCCACAGTAAAACGAGTCCTATATCAACATAACCTGAAAGGCCGCTCAGAAAGGAAGAAGCCACTGCACCAAAACTGCCATAATAAAGCCAGACTACGGTTTGCAACTGCACATGGGGACAAAGATTGTACTTTTTGGAGAAATGTCCTCTGGTCTGATGAAACAAAAATAGAACTGTTTGGTCGTAATGACCATCATTATGTTTGGAGGAAAAAGAGGGAGGCCGAAGAACACCATCCCAACCGTGAAGCACGGGGGTGGCAGCATCATGTTGTGGGGGTGCTTTGCTGCAGGAGGGACTGGTGCACTTCACAAAATAGAGGCATCATGAGGGAGGAAAATTATGTGGATATATTGAAGCAACATCCCAAGACATCAGTCAGGAAGTTAAAGCTTGGTCGCAAATGGGTCTTCCAAATGGACAATGACCCCAAGCATACTTCCAAAGTTGTGGGAAAATTACTTAAGGACAACAAAGTCAAGGTATTGGTGTGGCCATCACAAAGCCCTGACCTCAATCCTATAGAAAATTTGTGGGCAGAACTGAAAAAGTGTGTGTGAGCAAGGATGCTTGCAAATCTGGCTTAGTTACACCAGCTCTGTCAGGAGGAATGGGCCACAATTTACCCAACTTATTGTGGGAAGGTTGTGGAAGGCTACCCGAAACGTTTGACCCAAGTTAAACAATTTAAAGGCAATGCTACCAAATATTAATTGAGTGTATGTAAACTTCTGACCCACTGGGAATGTGATGAAATAATTAAAAGCTGAAATAAATCATTCTCTCTACTATTAATCTGACATTTCACATTCTTAAAATAAAGTGGTGATCCTAACTGACCTAAAACAGGGAATTTATACTCGGATTAAATGTCAGGAATTGTGAAAAACTTAGTTTAATTGTATTTGGCTAAGGTGTATGTAAACTTCCGACTTAAACTGTAAATTATAATTGGAATTAACTCTGGAATTTACTTTAGATCTTATGTCTTGTAGTTATTGTACATTTTTGTTATGACAGTACTGTCGCATCTTGCAATTAACGTTTGACCATGTTTTCGTGTAGTATTTGTAAACTGTGGTGTTGACAGTGAGTAGATCATGTCTTCTCCTCCTCAGCATTAGTATTCTCCCACAGATCAGTGGCATAACACCACACACAACACTATTTGATCATTTGAATGAGTTACTTTGAGATTTACAACAACAGCAACAGTCAGGCGGGCGGCTCGGAGCAGAAAAATGGATCCATGGTGCGTTCCCAATCCCTGACAATGTCTGATCTCCCAAAACACTGGAGCATTATAAACCAAATGACAAACGAATGAACACCACAATGAGAAGTCTGTGGGATTATATATCTATCTGCTTCTAAAAGAGAGGAGAGGGGGGGGGAATATTCAAAAGAGTTGAGCTGAGACGATGGGACACACACACACACACGGGAGGCTGGGAGGGAGGATGTCTTCTCAACAGAGCGTCTGACTTTCTAATAACGAGAGGGGAAATGTAAACCTCCATCTCCAAATACTGAGCCCAAATCCTTCCAGTAGGAAATTAATCCTCTCATTGCTCTGTTCCGTCGTTGTGTTGCCACTAAGGGAATTGGATCCCATTGAATAATTTCATTATAACTTGTGAGCATGTGGATTAATAGGAGGTTTTACTGTAAAGGAGACGGGAGGCTTTTCTTCTCTCACCCCCCTCCACCCTCCTCTCTTTCTCAGTACCTGCTGCTGCTGGGAGGGACACATCAACAGCCTAAAATGACACCCACGTTAATTACAGTCCATGCTTTCCCCATCAGAAAATGTATGTTTGTATTGATTTTCGGAGGTAAGCTTTATTTTGTATTGTTACCAGGCAAATAAGTAGGTCTATATTATCCGTATCATATGAATGCATTACAGAGGACGCATTATGCTCCATAAACTGTACATTTAAATACAAAATGCACCAAAAAAAATGCATGTATTCGTTTCCGTTTAAATATATTGAATTAAAATATGAATCGCGGTAGGTAATAGATGCCGGCACACCAGCAGCAGCAACAGTACACCCTAGTAGGAGGTTCAGAGGTTCTCTCATCGGAGACTTGTTGTTATTGATTATGAAACACTGTCAATCTGAGCTTAATGGCATTAGGTCTGACTGAGGAGGCTTGTTAGAACTATACCCACCATGGACATGAAGGAAACATGAACTCTGGGGTGGGGACGATACAGCTTGGGTCATTAAGGAAGAGAAAATGGAATTGATTTGGTTTTTAGAAGTGTCCTGACTTTATTCAGGCATAGTGTGAGTTGTGAGTTTCAAGCATTGTGTTTTAGTATAACTATTTGTTACAAACAGTGATTTATTAACCACATATTAACCACCTATTGCAGTGGAATGAATTTAATTCCTAATATCTCTGTTTGGGACTGTATGGAAAAGGTGTGCCTATTGTTTGCCTTGCCAGTGCCACAGAGAGTTTTTGTCGCGATGAATCCTTTCCCTTCCAAAAACATTACCCTAACCCTCAGTGAGTCACTTCTCATAATTATACACATTCGGAGTGAAATTGTCGTTAATGAAATGGGAACGCCTCCATAGTTTTGCGCCTTTGCACTTTGACTGGAGCAGTGCAGAGAGGTGTGGGCCAGGAGCCAGTGCACTTAGCTGAGAAGGAAAGGCAGGGGAGGGAGCAGCTGGCGATGGGGGCCCCTAGGGGCCCTGGGGTGGGAGAGGGGAGAGGAGGTACTGCTCTCCTGTCTACAAGGTGATTAGAGCACAGAAAAACTAACTTCCAGCTCTCTGATCTCATAGTCCTCACTGTTACTGTTCTTTGACATGGCTTTTGCAGGCAGCATTGTTAGTTGTTTCCCTTTGTTTCGCTCTCATCCTATCTTGCCTCCTGATTAAAGACTGGAACTTTGACGACTACTAGGTATTTTTAAAGCTCCCGCTTTGGGCTGGATGTGTCACTGTGTAGTTCATACATGCATCATCTATGAGAAGAATTACTGTCTTACCTCAATTAGCCACCAAATCTCTAGTTTGAAGGCGACTGTTTTTCTGGAGGCTGTGCTGTGCCATTTTCCCCAAATGTTCCCCCACATGGGCTAGCAATTCGAGTTCCAGCCAATGAGTTTCAGCCCTTCGCCATTTGCGTGATAGCTAGCAGAGGCAACAGAGCAATGATGTGGTGCCCGTATCTGCACATATGTGACGTAGTAGTATATCATTTTCGGGGACCACTTTTGGTTCGTGAGCGCTACTTTCAGAACTACTGGCTAAAGAGTATACAAAAGTACTGAAGAATCTAAATCTGGTTATATTTACCCGTGTAGAAAAAGGGGTTTGTGAAGAAGTTAAGGAGAGCAAGTGTCTCAGTTTTGTTTGGTGGGAGAGTTTGTTCCTATGATCTACCCTTCTCCCATGTTATTCCTCTGTTTAGTTCTGCATCCGATCTGAATATTCTAGCATACTGTTTTATAGCACTTTGAATTTGTCATCTAGGAATCGTAAACTGCTCCCGGCTCCATCTTGATTTGGCTGGAATGAGAGCCCCCTACTGCTTATGGAACTAACGTTGGGTTTTAATTGCATGAAACATGGCCTGCACCAGAGGATTGTCTGTATGAACAGCTTTTATAGACCTTTCATGATGAACCACATTCAGCTGTAGCCGACATGTCAAACACAGCCAGCCACTCTGCTTACAATACCCACAACACAGACCTCCTTGGGTTTTATAGACGCTCGTCGTTAATGACATTTGATGTTTTCCCTCAAAAAACACTCCTCGTAAACGTAGGGTCTGGCGTAGCCCGGAGTGGAGCTGAGCGTCAGAGCACCAGAGAAGTAGGCCATGGTTCAGACTACAGGTCTCGTCTGGCGTTAGCTAGCCTTCTTTCCTCCAAACTCCAAGGGAGTTTTGGCTAAAGCTTAACCTTAACGCTCACTCAGTCTACGGCCAATCTGGTGAGCTTTTAGTTGTGACTGACTTGACTGTTTCCCCCTCGGCCTGAGATCATGAGCCAATCACTGGTGCACAACTGTCTTTACATTCTTTGTGAAACTTCGGTACCACTTCAGACTCCAGTGACTCACTATTGAGTCACTACTGGCTATTTCTGTGTTGGAAATTCGCCTGCTAGAGACAGTGGTTCAATACAGTGTTCACCATTTTACTAGCTAGACTTTAGCTGTTAGAAGCTGAGAGGGAAATGAGTGGTTTCACATTCCAACCACAAACTATTGCAAAATATTTTGAAGATAAAGATGCATGCTATAGAATACTTACTATGTGGTTGTTCTGGATCAACTAAGCAAGCTATTTACTTTATCATGTGGTTTCTATGAGACAGTTAAATAGACTGTTATTGTTAACCGAGCTAAAAGTATGCTATTGTTAAGAGGAAACTAAAGAGAGTTCTCCTAACAAGATGTTTGCCTTAGCAACATAATCTTAAACTGCTCCCTCCTCCACCTCAGGTTGAGTGGGAAACGTTGTGTACTCACACAAACCTGTGTTTTGAGTGAAAGGAAAGTTGAATGAAATACCTTATACACTGCAGTCATACGGATCACGTCGGTGGGGACGTGTTTTTTTTGTGAAGATGTTAACCGTTTCAATCACCTCAGAACCACAAGCGTGTGGTCTATAAAAACAGAGGAATGGTATTATCACCAGCAGAGCAGCAGGAAGTGTAATAGGAACAGGACCTCCCCTCTGCTCTGTTACAGTAGCTGTAAAGCCTACTGACCTTGATACATCTCCCTATGGAACTGGGAACATATTTAAAAGAGGTGTCATATACTGTCCTGACTGTCTGGGGTGGTTCTCTAATCAACCACTGTTTCCCTCGGCCACCACCATCACCACCAGTCTCTCTCTCTCTCTCTCTCTCTCTCTCTCTCTCTCTCTCTCTCTCTCTCTCTCTCTCTCTCTCTCTCTCGCGCGCTCTCTCTCTCTCTCTCTCTCTCTCTCTCTCTTCTCTCTCTCTCTCTCTCTCTCTCTCTCGCTCAGCCTGTAGTGGCTGGGGTCTACAGCATGCAAAGCCTCCTTCTTTCCTCCCCTTGCTCAGCCCCTTCTGACAGCCACTAATAATAACGCATGAAGACAGTCAGACAAAATGAAGACAAATGCGACACGCTGCCCCGGAATCATAATCCTCTCCCAGGCTTCAGTGAAAGAGATGTCCTAACTGTACCAAGATGTTCTTTATAGCAGTTCCCCTGACCCACCCGCCCTCACGTCAGCCTGCACGCTCCCCAAAGCCTTCCCCCCCTTCCTCTCCCACCTCACCTCCCCACTGCTGCTTTAAAGCCCTCAGCCCTCCACATCCTCCTTATTTTCCTGCGGAAATCCATTAAGGCGACATATGGAGGCTGTTGGTTAGCCAGAGTGGAGGAGCGGCGAGGGGAGAGAGGAGCCAGCCTGCCAGGGCTAGGAGCAGGACAATAGTGGGGTTTGGTCTGTGGCGTACGGTACCGTACAGATGGGTATTGTAAAAGATTCATGAGGGGAATAAAAGATCTGAGGTAACATTTGGTTGGAGACGCCAAAGATGCAGGTGAGGAGGATGACAGCAGACAGACACAGCACAGACACACGGCCTGCTGTCTATCTACACGTGGATAGTTCAGATGAGATGAGCCCTGCTGTCTCATGTGGAGGAGCTAACACCTATCACATACAGGTGTAGGCATGGAAGTGTGGAAGTATTCATTAACATGCTGTGACTTCAACTAAATACTCATTCTTCAACAGCGTTTGAGAAGATATACAACAAGTATTCACAACCCTTGACTTTTTTCCACATGTTGTTGTGTTACAGCCTGAAAATGTAAATGTCTTGAGTCAATAAATCCTTGTATTATAGCAAAGCCTAAATATCTTCAGGAGTAAAACTTTGCTTAACAAGTCAGATAACAAGTTGCATGGACTAACTCGGTGTGCAATAGTGTTTAACATGATTTCTGAATGACTACCTCATCTCTGTACCCCACACATACAATTATCTGTAAGGTCCCTCAGTCAAGCAGTGCATTTCAAACACAGATTGGTAGATGGGTAAAACCATTTTTAAAGCAGACATTGAATATCCCTTTGAGCATGGTGTTATTAATGACACTTTGGATGGTGTATCAATACACCCAGTCACTACAAAGATACAGGGGTCCTTCTTAACTCAGTTGACAGTGAGGAAGGAAACTGCTCAGGGACTTCACCATGAGGCCAATGGTGATTTTAAACCAGTTACAGAGTTAAATGGCTGTGATAGGAGAACACTGAGGATGGATCAACAACATTGTAGTTACTCCACAATACTAACCTAAATGACAGAGTGAAAAGAAGGAAGCCTGTACAGAATACAAATATTCCAAAACATGCGTCCTGTTTGAAATAAGGCAACAGACACGGGGAGACAAATCCACATTTCAGCAGGACAATAACCTAAAACGCAAGGCCACATCTACACCTGCAGGTGCTTCTACACCTGCATTGCTTGCTGTTTGGGGTTTTAGGCTGGGTTTCTGTACAGCACTTTGAGATATCAGCTGATGTACGAAGGGCTATATAAATACATTTGATTTGATTTGATTTGATCTACGCTGGAGTTACTTACCAAGGTGACATTAAAAGTTCTTGATTTAAATCAGCTTGAAAATATGTGGCAAGACTTGAAAATGGATGTCTTGCAACGTTTAACAACCAACGTGACAGAGCTTGAATTTTTTAAACATTTTTATAATGAGCAAATATTGTACAATCCAGGTTTGCAAAGCTCTTAGAGACTTACCCAGAAAGACTCACACCTGTAATCGCTGCCAAAAGGTGAATCTAAACATGTATTGACTCGGGGGGTTGAATACTTATCTAATCAAAATATATTGGTGTTTTATATGCTATTAATAATAAAAACAAGTTCCAATTGTTCCGTTAGATTGTTGACAAAAGAAATGACAGTTCAATCCATTGGAATCACATTTTGTAACACAAATAAATATACAAGTCAAAGGGTGTGAATACTTTCTGAAGGTGCTGTATCCCATGTATCATTTAGTTTATTTTAGCACGGCTAAAGTTTACAGATGACCAATACATGTACTTGATGACTCGGATCATTATTGATTACATTAACATTGTATTTAGTATCATAGTACCAAAACTAGTCATTCATTTAAAACCTTATCCACATAAAAATCATCAATTAACAAAAAACAATTAGGACAATTCAATATTAAGATACAGGCCGATATGATGAAGCACGGTAGAGGCATGTGAGAGTTCATTATACCTTCCTCCATACAGGGCTAAAGTAGACTAGACGATGCAATTGTTCCTTCCTAATCTTCCTGTTGACAAGGGTCCCTCTACTGGCCAAACCGCAAAACAAAGCCCTTTGTTCCACAACTATACTGTACTACAGCAGTAGTAGCATTAGATCCCTTTGAACACAGTCTGATGAGCAAGCTCCCAGGCCGCATAGAGCTCAGCTCACCGCTCTGCTCCCTCCTTCTGCTGACACTTAAACAAACCAAACATGCTCTTTCAAAGGGACCTCTCCTCACCAGCGAGCCTCCGAACAGATAGAGCCCCTCTTTGATCCAGTCACCAGCACAGTGGGCTTTTTTAACAGGAGGAGAAGTATCAGTCATTACAGCCCCATTTCCCACTTCAAGGGGAAGCAACCTCAGCTGGACTGTCTGTCAGGTGAGAGAGGGAAAGCTGCACTGTCAGATAATCTCTTTCTGCTACTTGGCAAAACCCCCATGTAATTCCTTAATCAAGATTCTGAGAGCAGGTTGAGAAGCGGCTCAGTGTGTCCTAAAATGTTCTCTGGTCTAGAGGATCCTCTCTCTGCCTCAGTGACCTCACTGTAGACAAGGATTTGGGCAAGGTGAGCCACCTGTTCTGTTCTCGTCTGCAGAGAAATATAACCATATAAATTGAGAGAAATATAACTATATAAGTTGAGAGAAATATAGCCATATAAGTTGAGAGAAATATAGCCATATAAATTGAGAGAAATATAACTATATAAGATGAGAGAAATATAGCCCTATAAGTTGAGAGAAATATAGCCATATAAGATGAGAGAAATATAACTATATAAGTTGAGAGAAATATAACTATATAAGTTGAGAGAAATATAGCCATATAAGTTGAGAGAAATATAGCCATATAAGTTGAGAGAAATATAACCATGTAAGATGAGAGAAATATAACTATATAAGTTGAGAGAAATATAGCCATATAAGATGAGAGAAATATAACTATATAAGTTGAGAGAAATATAGCCATATAAGTTGAGAGAAATATAGCCATATAAGTTGAGAGAAATATAACTATATAAGTTGAGAGAAATATAGCCATATAAGTTGAGAGAAATATAACCATATAAGATGAGAGAAATATAACTATATAAGTTGAGAGAAATATAGCCATATAAGATGAGAGAAATATAACTATATAAGATGAGAGAAATATAAGTATATAAGTTGAGAGAAATATAGCCATATAAGGTGAGAGAAATATAGCCATATAAGTTGAGAGAAATATAGCCATATAAGTTGAGAGAAATATAACCATATAAGTTGAGAGAAATATAACTATATAAGATGAGAGAAATATAAGTATATAAGTTGAGAGAAATATAGCCATATAAGTTGAGAGAAATATAGCCATATAAGTTGAGAGAAATATAACTATATAAGTTGAGAGAAATATAGCCATATAAGTTGAGAGAAATATAACCATGTTTCTGGCTGTGACGAGAAACTACAGATGTAAGATCTTAATTTGATCCATCTTTTGTTGCTGAGAATTTTCCTGCACAATTGGAAATGCAAACTTGTAGTGTATTCGAGGTGTAAAAAGGCTTCTACAGTTTGTAAATTCCACTTTAAAATGTCAGACTGGATTTGCCCTGACGAAAAATGTAATCAACCCCTACAGAAAATGTCCATCAATTATAATACACATAATATTTCACATTTCCTGTTGCTGCAGGAATATTTTCCTGCTGTACCACACTGGATCAAATTAAGAGCCTACATCTGCACATAGACACAAAATGAATTAAATGTTTAACTATGTCTAAAAAGCATTCAATGAAACTAAAACAACTTAACGCAGCTACACAAATCTAAACTCAGAGCTCCATAGCCTGTGTATACTTATTTAGATTCAATGAACACTTATTCCATGTATATCTACCATTTCCCCACATTAGCATAGTATGGATTAGCAGTCTGCTAGCTCACATCAAAGTCAATGAGGACATAGGCCTAGGAATCCATAAAGTCTTTGCGTTTTAGATATGTATTTATACCACTGATTATCATAGACAAATTAAAAGTTCATTTTTGTTTCTTATTGATGACCAACAAAAAGACCATTAACAATTTTTTTAATTAATTTACTTCTGTTCTGATCAATGGGCCAATTACTTTTTTGGGGGAGTGTTTAGTGTGTGTGGCACCAACAAAGCTTTGTAATTGAACTATATATGTGTAAATATATGTACGTTTTCTGGAATATATTCATTGCATTATCTTTTATAGACGGACACATAGTATCACTACTTAATTGACTATCTCACTGTTTCATTGTAATGATCAGGGCTAACAAACAGTGAGGTTGGTGAGGTTAGTTACACAACAGGGAAAACGTCCTGTATGCCTTTTAAACACGGACACATATTGGATAGAAGAGGACTGTGTTTATGGACAGAAAGCAGTAAATGGGCCGGGGGGGGGGGGGGGGGGCACTTACTGTAAATACCACAGCTCAGTCATAGTGCAGTCGTCAGTCATAACAGGCTGGTCTGGACAGAGACATCTCACCTGCAGTCAGTGACAGCCCGGTGGATGGGATTCCTCCTAGCCTCTACCTCTGCCCAGAGCCTTATGAGCGCATCCCAAATGGCTCCCTATTCCCTATGTGGTGCACTACTATAGAAAATAGAGTGGCATTTGGGATTTAACCTTATATTTCTCCATGGCTCTACCTCTGCCTAAAGGCTGTCAGCAGATGCATGCTGTAGCGACTATAGCTCCAGAGAAGGTTTACTGACTGTACTCACCGCCAGGAAGCTTCTATAGCCCCAAAGACAATATGCCAACGGTAATGATGTCACACCATTGCCAGGGGTTATTGATGCCATTTCAATCAAAGGCAGATAAATTGGTAGGGAGGTGGCGGTGGGAGGAATTTTTTGGAAGGGTTTAGGAAGGTTAAACTAGAGAGATGCTGCTTCCATCTGGAAAGCATTAGCTAAAAAGATTTATTAGCGGGAGTGCCTCTGCATAATGTAGCATGGAGGGAAGGGATGGAAGAGGGCCCAGGGCAGACTAGGCCGCATCTCATCTCCATGGTGATGTGGTGTGTGTCGTCATGGACGAGGAAGTGGCAGCCAGGCTAGAAGGACCAGGTCCACCCTGGCTGGGCTGTCCATGGCTTCGTCCCCAAATGGCGGTCTATTTCCTATATAGTGCACTACTTTTGAGCAGAGCCCTATGGCCCTGGTTAAAACCAGTGCTCTATATAGGGAATATGGTGCCATTTGGAATGTAGACTGGATGCCAGGACACGCCCCCCACGGCAGACTACAGAGTGAGATTGGCTCTCTTCTTCGCAGCGCTCCACGCCAACAAACCAGCATGGATGGCAGAGACAGGCGTTTGACTAGAGGTCTCGTCCTAATTGCTGTGTGATGGTTGCCTGCCAAAGGATTCCAAACGTTGTTGGGAAAGTCACAGCAGTGTCTAAATTGTATCATTATATTATGTTAAAAGTATCAAGCAAGGATTGGATTTTGATGGCTTGCTAGTTTTTGTTTTACTATAGCTAACCAAAATCAAATCAAACATTATTTGTCACATGCGCCGAATACAACAAGTGTAGACCTTCCTGTGAAATTTTTACTTACAAGCCCTTAACCAACAGTGTAGACCTTCCAGTGAAATGTTTACTTACAAGCCCTTAACCAACAGTGTAGACCTTCCAGTGAAATGTTTACTTACAAGCCCTTAACCAACAGTGTAGACCTTCCAGTGAAATGTTTACAAGCACTTAACCAACAGCCCTTAACCAACAACAGTGTAGACCTTCCAGTGAAATGTTTACTTAAGCAAGCCCTTAACCAACAGTGTAGACCTTCCAGTGAAATGTTTACTTACAAGCACTTAACCAACAGTGTAGACCTTCCAGTGAAATGTTTACTTACAAGCACTTAACCAACAGTGTAGACCTTCCAGTGAAATGTTTACTTACAAGCACTTAACCAACAGTGTAGACCTTCCAGTGAAATGTTTACTTACAAGCCCTTAACCAACAGTGTAGACCTTCCAGTGAAATGTTTACTTACAAGCACTTAACCAACAGTGTAGACCTTCCAGTGAAATGTTTACTTACAAGCACTTAACCAACAGTGTAGACCTTCCAGTGAATTGTTTACTTACAAGCACTTAACCAACAGTGCAGCTCAAGAAAGTAATAAGAAAATATTTTCCAAATAAACTAAAGTAAAAAATAAAATAAAAGCAATCATATTAAATGATCAATAACAAGGCTATAAACAGGGGTACAATGTGCGAGTCAATGTCAATGGGAAGTGCGGGGGTGCGGGTTAGGTCAATGGGTTAGTCAAGTCAATGTGCAGGGGTATGGTTAGTCAAGTCAGTCAAGTCAATGTGCAGGGGTATGGGTTAGTCAAGTTAATGTCAAGTCAATGTGCAGGGGTACGGGTTAGTCAAGTCAATGTGCGGTTAGTCAAGTCAATGTGCAGGGGTACGGGTTAGTCAAGTCAATGTGCAGGGGTACGGGTTAGTCAAGTCAATGTGCAGGGGTACGGGTTAGTCAAGTCAATGTGCAGGGGTACGGGTTAGTCAAGTCAATGTGCAGGGTACGGGTTAGTCAGGGTCAGGGCGGGTACGGGTTAGTCAAGTCAATGTGCAGGGGTACGGGTTAGTCAAGTCAATGTGCAGGGGTACGGGTTAGTCAAGTCAATGTGCAGGGGTACGGGTTAGTCAAGTCAATGTGCAGGGGTACGGGTTAGTCAAGTCAATGTGCAGGGTACGGGTTAGTCAAGTCAATGTGCACGGGTTAGTCAAGTCAATGGTTAGTCAAGTCAATGTGCAGGGGTACGGGTTAGTCAAGTCAATGTGCAGGGGGGTATGGGTTAGTCAAGTCAATGTGCAGGGGTCAAGTCAATGTGCAGGGGTACGGGTTAGTCAAGTCAATGGTTTAGTCAAGTCAATGTGCAGGGGTACGGGTTAGTCAAGTCAATGTGGGTGCAGGTTTAGTCAGTCAAGTCAATGTGCAGGGGTACGGGTTAGTCAAGTCAATGTGCAGGGGTACGGGTTAGTCAAGTGTGCAGGGGTACGGGTTAGTCAAGTCAATGTGCGGGTACGGGTTAGTCAAGTCAATGTGCAGGGGTGCGGGTTAGTCAAGTCAATGTGCAGGGGGTACGGGTTAGTCAAGTCAATGTGCAGGGGTACGGGTTAGTCAAGTCAATGTGCAGGGGTACGGGTTAGTCAAGTCAATGTGCGGGGGTACGGGTTAGTCAAGTCAATGTGCAGGGGTCAATGTACGGGTTAGTCAAGTCAATGTGCAGGGTTAGTCAAGTCAATGTGCAGGGGTGCGGGTTAGTCAAGTCAATGTGCAGGGGTACGGGTTAGTCAAGTCAATTAGTCAAGTCAGGGGTACGGGTTAGTCAAGTCAATGTGCAGGGGTACGGGTTAGTCAATGTCAATTAGTGTCAATGTGCAGGGTACGGGTTAGTCAAGTCAATGTGCAGGGGTACGGGTTAGTCAAGTCAATGTGCAGGGGTACGGGTTAGTCAAGTCAATGTGCAGGGGTACGGGTTAGTCAAGTCAATGTGCAGGGGTACGGGTTAGTCAAGTCAATGTGCAGGGGTACGGGTTAGTCAAGTCAATGTGCAGGGGTACGGGTTAGTCAAGTCAATGTGCGGGGGTACGGGTTAGTCAAGTCAATGTGCAGGGGTAAACGGTTAGTCAAGTCAATGTCAGGTGGGTACGGGTCAAGTAATGTGCAAGTCAAGTCAATGTGCAGGGTTAGTCAAGTCAATGGCGTTAGTCAAGTCAATGTGCAGGGGTCAATGTGCGGGTTAGTCAAGTCAATGTGCAGGGGTACGGGTTAGTCAAGTCAATGTGCAGGGGGTACGGGTTAGTCAAGTCAATGTGCGGGGTCAAGTCAATGTGCGGGTTAGTCAAGTCAATGTGCAGGGGTACGGGTTAGTCAAGTCAATGTGCGGGGCAGTACGGGTTAGTCAAGTCAATGTGCAGGGGTACGGGTTAGTCAAGTCAATGTGCGGGGGTACGGGTTAGTCAAGTCAATGTGCAATGTGCAATGTGCAAGGGTGGGGTCAAGTCAATGTGGTTTAGTCAAGTCAATGTGCGGGGGTATGGGTTAGTCAAGTCAATGTGCGGGGCAGGGGTTTAGTCAAGTCAATGTGCGGGTTAGTCAAGTCAATGTGCAGGGGTCAAGCGGGTTAGTCAAGTCAATGTGCAGGGGTACGGGTTAGTCAAGTCAATGTGCAGGGGCACGGGTTAGTCAAGTCAATGTGCAGGGGTACGGGTTAGTCAAGTCAATGTGCGGGGGGTACGGGTTAGTCAAGTCAATGTGCAGGGGTACGGGTTAGTCAATTCAATGTGCAGGGGTACGGGTTAGTCAAGTCAATGTGCGGGTTAGTCAGTCAACAGCAGGGGCACGGGTTAGTCAAGGGTTTAGTCAAGTCAATGTGCAGGGGTACGGGTTAGTCAAGTCAATGTGCGGGGGTACGGGTTAGTCAAGTCAATGTGCAGGGGTACGGGTTAGTCAAGTCAATGTGCGGGGGTACGGGTTAGTCAAGTCAATGTGCAGGGGTACGGGTTAGTCAAGTCAATGTGCGGGGGTACGGGTTAGTCAAGTCAATGTGCAGGGGCACGGTTAGTCAAGTCAATGTGCAAGTCAATGTGCAGGGTACGGGTTAGTCAAGTCAATGTGCAGGGGTACGGGTTAGTCAAGTCAATGTGCAGGGGTACGGGTTAGTCAAGGTGTTTAGTCAAGTCAATGTGCAGGGTACGGGTTAGTCAAGTCAATGTGCGGGTTAGTCAAGTCAATGTGCAGGGGTACGGGTTAGTCAAGTCAATGTGCAGGGGTACGGGTTAGTCAAGTCAATGTGCAGGGTCAAGTACAGGGTTAGTTAGTCAAGTCAATGTGCGGGGTACGGGTTAGTCAAGTCAATGTGCAGGGTACGGGTTAGTCAAGTCAATGTGCAGGGGTACGGGTTAGTCAAGTCAATGTGCAAGTCAATGTGCAGGGGTTTAGTCAAGTCAATGTGCAGGGGTACGGGTTAGTCAAGTCAATGTGCGGGGTACGGGTTAGTCAAGTCAAGTCAATGTGCAGGGGTACGGGTTAGTCAAGTCAATGTGCAGGGTACGGGTTAGTCAAGTCAATGTGCAGGGGTACGGGTTAGTCAAGTCAATGTGCAGGGGGGTTACAGGGTTAGTCAAGTCAATGTGCAATGTTAGCAAGTCAATGTGCAGGGGCAGGTTAGTCAAGTCAATGTCAATGCAGGGGTACGGGTTAGTCAAGTCAATGTGCAGGGGTTAGTCAAGGGTTAGGGTTAGTCAAGTCAATGTGCAGGGGTACGGGTTAGTCAAGTCAATGTGCAGGGTACGGGTTAGTCAAGTCAATGTGCAGGGGTGGGTTAGTCAAGTCAATGTGCGGGGTACGGGTTAGTCAAGTCAATGTGCAGGGTGCTAGGTTAGTCAGTCAAGTCAATGTGCAGGGGTACGGGTTAGTCAAGTCAATGTGCAGGGGTACGGGTTAGTCAGTCAATGTGCGGGGTGACGGGTTAGTCAAGTCAATGTGCAGGGGTACGGGTTAGGGAAGTCAATGTGCACGGGTTAGTCAAGTCAATGTGCAGGGGTACGGGTTAGTCAAGTCAATGTGCAGGGGTACGGGTTAGTCAATGTCAGGGGCATGGGTTAGTGTCAATGTGCAGGGGTATGGTTAGTAATCAATGTGGGGGGTTTAGTCAAGTCAATGTGCGGGGTACGGGTTGCAGGGGGTAGTCAAGTCAATGTGCGGGTGTACATGGGTTAGTCGGGTAAACAGGGTTAGTCAAGTCAATGTGCAGGGGTACGGGTTAGTCAAGTCAATGTGCAGGGGTACGGGTTAGTCAAGTCAATGTGCAGGGTGTACATGGGTTAGTCAAGTCAATGTGCGGGTGGGTTAGTCAAGTCAATGTGGGGTGGACGGGTTAGTCAGGTGAGTGGTACGGGTTAGTCAAGTCAATGTGCAGGGGTACGGGTTAGTCAAGTCAATGTGCAGGTGTACGGGTTAGTCAAGTCAATGTGCAGGGGTACGGGTTAGTCAAGTCAATGTGCTATGGGATAATAAACAGGGTTAGTCAAGTCAATGTGCAGGGGTGACTATGGTTAGTAATAAACAGTGAGTCAGCAGTGTGCATGTAGGGGGTACGGGTTAGTCAAGTCAATGTGCAGGGGTACGGGTTAGTCAAGTCAATGTGCAGGGGTAATAAACGGGTTAGTCAGCAGTGTACATGTACGGGTTAGTCAAGTCAATGTGCAGGGGTAGGGTTAGTCAAGTCAATGTACATGGGTAGGGGGTTAGTCAAGTCAATGTGCAGGGTACGGGTTAGTCAAGTCAATGTGCGGGGTGAAGTGACGGGTAATAAACAGTGAGTCAAGTCAATGTGCAGGGGTACGGGTTAGTCAAGTCAATGTGAGGGGTACGGGTTAGTCAAGTCAATGTAGGGGTAAACAGGGTTAGCAGCAGTGTACAATGGCAGGGGGCAGTCAAGTCATGGTTAGTCAAGTCAATGTGCAGGGGTACATGGGTTAGTCAAGTGCTATGGATAGATAGTCAATGTGCAGGGGTACGGGTTAGTCATAGGTGTACGGGTTAGTCAAGTCAATAGATCAATGTGCAGGGGTTAGTACATGTAGGTAGGGTTAGTCAAGTCAATGTGCAGGGGTAGTCAGCAGTGTACATGTAGGTAGTCAAGTCAATGTGACTATGGATAGATAATAAACAGTGGCAGTGTACATGTAGGTAGAGGGTGAAGTCATGTATAGATAATAAACAATGTGCAGGGTAGGGGTGAAGTGACTATGTTAGATAATAAACAGTGAAGTCAATGTGCATGGGTAAGCCCTTAATAAACAGAATTGAATTGAATTGAATTAATAAACAGTGAGTAGCAGCAGTGCACATGTAGGTAGGGGTGAAGTGACTATGGATAGATAATAAACAGTGAGTAGCAGCAGTGTACATGTAGGTAGGGGTGAAGTGACTATGGATAGATAATAAACAGTGAGTAGCAGCAGTGTACATGTAGGTAGGGGTGAAGTGACTATGGATAGATAATAAACAGTGAGTAGCAGCAGTGTACATGTAGGTAGAGGTGAAGTGACTATGCATAGATAATAAACAGTGAGTAGCAGCAGTGTACATGTAGGTAGGGGTGAAGTGACTATGTATAGATAATAAACAGTGAGTAGCAGCAGTGTACATGTAGGTAGGGGTGAAGTGACTATGTATAGATAATAAACAGTGAGTAGCAGCAGTGTACATGTAGGTAGGGGTGAAGTGACTATGTATAGATAATAAACAGTGAGTAGCAGCAGTGTACATGTAGGTAGGGGTGAAGTGACTACATGTAGGTAGGGGTCAAGTGACTATGTGACATAGATAATAAACAGTGAGTAGCAGCAGTGTACATGTAGGTAGGGGTGAAGTGACTATGCATAGATAATAAACAGTGAGTAGCAGCAGTGTACATGTAGGTAGGGGTGAAGTGACTATGTATAGATAATAAACAGTGAGTAGCAGCAGTGTACATGTAGGTAGGGGTGAAGTGACTATGGATAGATAATAAACAGTGAGTAGCAGCAGTCAGTGTACATGTAGGTAGCAGGTACATGTAGGTAAGTGACTATACATAGATAATAAACAGTGAGTAGCAGCAGTGTACATGTAGGTAGGGGAAGTGACTGATAGATAATAAACAGACTATACATAGATAATAAACAGATAATAAACAGTGAGTAGCAGCAGTGTACATGTAGGTAGAGGTGAAGTGACTATGCATAGATAATAAACAGTGAGTAGCAGCAGTGTACATGTAGGTAGGGGTGAAGTGACTATACATAGATAATAAACAGTGAGTAGCAGCAGTGTACATGTAGGTAGGGGTGAAGTGACTATGCATAGATAATAAACAGTGAGTAGCAGCAGTGTACATGTAGGTAGGGGTGAAGTGACTATGCATAGATAATAAACAGTGAGTAGCAGCAGTGTACATGTAGGTAGGGGTGAAGTGACTATACATAGATAATAAACAGATAATAAACAGAGTAGCAGCAGTGTACATGTAGGTAGGGGTGAAGTGACTATGGATAGATAATAAACAGTGAGTAGCAGCAGTGTACATGTAGGTAGGGGTGAAGATGACTATGTACATAGATAATAAACAGTGAGTAGCAGCAGTGTACATGTAGGTAGGGGTGAAGTGACTATGTATAGATAATAAACAGTGAGTAGCAGCAGTGTACATGTAGGTAGAGGTGAAGTGACTATGTATAGATAATAAACAGTGAGTAGCAGCAGTGTACATGTAGGTAGGGGTGAAGTGACTATGGATAGATAATAAACAGTGAGTGTAGCTATGCATAGATAATAAACAGTACATGTAGGTAGGGGTGAAGTGACTATGTATAGATAATAAACAGTGAGTAGCAGCAGTGTACATGTAGGTAGGGGTGAAGTGACTATGTATAGATAATAAACAGTGAGTAGCAGCAGTGTACATGTAGGTAGGGGTGAAGTGACTATGTATAGATAATAAACAGTGAGTAGCAGCAGTGTACATGTAGGTAGGGGTGAAGTGACTATGTATAGATAATAAACAGTGAGTAGCAGCAGTGTACATGTAGGTAGGGGTGAAGTGACTATGTATAGATAATAAACAGTGAGTAGCAGCAGTGTACATGTAGGTAGGGGTGAAGTGACTATGTATAGATAATAAACAGATAATAAACTATGTGATAATAAACAGTGAGTAGCAGCAGTGTACATGTAGGTAGGGGTGAAGTGACTATGTAGATAGATAATAAACAGTGAGTAGCAGCAGTGTACATGTAGGTAGGGGTGAAGTGACTATACATAGATAATAAACAGTGAGTAGCAGCAGTGTACATGTAGGTAGGGGTGAAGTGACTATGCATAGATAATAAACAGTGAGTAGCAGCAGTGTACATGTAGGTAGAGGTGAAGTGACTATGGATAGATAATAAACAGTGAGTAGCAGCAGTGTACATGTAGGTAGGGGTGAAGTGACTATACATAGATAATAAACAGTGAGTAGCAGCAGTGTACATGTAGGTAGAGGTGAAGTGACTATACATAGATAATAAACAGTGAGTAGCAGCAGTGTACATGTAGGTAGGGGTGAAGTGACTATGGATAGATAATAAACAGTGAGTAGCAGCAGTGTACATGTAGGTAGGGGTGAAGTGACTATGGATAGATAATAAACAGTGAGTAGCAGCAGTGTACATGTAGGTAGAGGTGAAGTGACTATACATAGATAATAAACAGTGAGTAGCAGCAGTGTACATGTAGGTAGGGGTGAAGTGACTATGGATAGATAATAAACAGTGAGTAGCAGCAGTGTACATGTAGGTAGAGGTGAAGTGACTATACATAGATAATAAACAGTGAGTAGCAGCAGTGTACATGTAGGTAGGGGTGAAGTGACTATGGGTAGATAATAAACAGAGAGTAGCAGCAGTGTACATGTAGGTAGGGGAGAAGTGACTATACATAGATAATAAACAGTGAGTAGCAGCAGTGTACATGTAGGTAGGGGTGAAGTGACTATGGATAGATAATAAACAGTGATAATAAACAGTAGTAGCAGCAGTGTACATGTAGGTAGAGGTGAAGTGACTATACATAGATAATAAACAGTGAGTAGCAGCAGTGTACATGTAGGTAGGGGTGAAGTGACTATGGATAGATAATAAACAGTGAGTAGCAGCAGTGTACATGTAGGTAGGGGTGAAGTGACTATGGATAGATAATAAACAGTGAGTAGCAGCAGTGTACATGTAGGTAGGGGTGAAGTGACTATACATAGATAATAAACAGTGAGTAGCAGCAGTGTACATGTAGGTAGGGGTGAAGTGACTATGGATAGATAATAAACAGTGAGTAGCAGCAGTGTACATGTAGGTAGGGGTGAAGTGACTATACATAGATAATAAACAGCGAGTAGCAGCAGTGTACATGTAGGTAGGGGTGAAGTGACTATGTATAGATAATAAACAGCGAGTAGCAGCAGTGTACATGTAGGTAGGGGTGAAGTGACTATACATAGATAATAAACAGTGAGTAGCAGCAGTGTACATGTAGGTAGGGGTGAAGTGACTATGTATAGATAATAAACAGAGAGTAGCAGCAGTGTACATGTAGGTAGGGGTGAAGTGACTATGGATAGATAATAAACAGTGAGTAGCAGCAGTGTACATGTAGGTAGGGGAGAAGTGACTATACATAGATAATAAACAGTGAGTAGCAGCAGTGTACATGTAGGTAGGGGTGAAGTGACTATGGATAGATAATAAACAGTGAGTAGCAGCAGTGTACATGTAGGTAGGGGTGAAGTGACTATGGATAGATAATAAACAGTGAGTAGCAGCAGTGTACATGTAGGTAGGGGAGAAGTGACTATTCATAGATAATAAACAGTGAGTAGCAGCAGTGTACATGTAGGTAGAGGTGAAGTGACTATACATAGATAATAAACAGTGAGTAGCAGCAGTGTACATGTAGGTAGGGGTGAAGTGACTATGGATAGATAATAAACAGTGAGTAGCAGCAGTGTACATGTAGGTAGGGGTGAAGTGACTATGCATAGATAATAAACAGTGAGTAGCAGCAGTGTACATGTAGGTAGGGGTGAAGTGACTATGCATAGATAATAAACAGTGAGTAGCAGCAGTGTACATGTAGGTAGGGGAGAAGTGACTATGCATAGATAATAAACAGTGAGTAGCAGCAGTGTACATGTAGGTAGGGGTGAAGTGACTATGCATAGATAATAAACAGTGAGTAGCAGCAGTGTACATGTAGGTAGGGGAGAAGTGACTATGCATAGATAATAAACAGTGAGTAGCAGCAGTGTACATGTAGGTAGGGGTGAAGTGACTATGGATAGATAATAAACAGTGAGTAGCAGCAGTGTACATGTAGGTAGGGGTGAAGTGACTATGGATAGATAATAAACAGTGAGTAGCAGCAGTGTACATGTAGGTAGGGGTGAAGTGACTATGGATAGATAATAAACAGTGAGTAGCAGCAGTGTACATGTAGGTAGGGGTGAAGTGACTATGGATAGATAATAAACAGTGAGTAGCAGCAGTGTACATGTAGGTAGGGGTGAAGTGACTATACATAGATAATAAACAGTGAGTAGCAGCAGTGTACATGTAGGTAGGGGTGAAGTGACTATGCATAGATAATAAACAGTGAGTAGCAGCAGTGTACATGTAGGTAGAGGTGAAGTGACTATGGATAGATAATAAACAGAGAGTAGCAGCAGTGTACATGTAGGTAGGGGTGAAGTGACTATGGATAGATAATAAACATAAACAGTGAGTAGCAGCAGTGTACATGTAGGTAGAGGTGAAGTGACTATGGATAGATAATAAACAGTGAGTAGCAGCAGTGTACATGTAGGTAGAGGTGAAGTGACTATACATAGATAATAAACAGTGAGTAGCAGCAGTGTACATGTAGGTAGGGGTGAAGTGACTATGGATAGATAATAAACAGAGAGTAGCAGCAGTGTACATGTAGGTAGGGGTGAAGTGACTATGGATAGATAATAAACAGTGAGTAGCAGCAGTGTACATGTAGGTAGAGGTGAAGTGACTATGGATAGATAATAAACAGTGAGTAGCAGCAGTGTACATGTAGGTAGAGGTGAAGTGACTATACATAGATAATAAACAGTGAGTAGCAGCAGTGTACATGTAGGTAGAGGTGAAGTGACTATGGATAGATAATAAACAGTGAGTAGCAGCAGTGTACATGTAGGTAGGGGTGATACTATGGATAGATAATAAACAGTGAGTAGCAGCAGTGTACATGTAGGTAGAGGTGAAGTGACTATGGATAGATAATAAACAGTGAGTAGCAGCAGTGTACATGTAGGTAGGGGTGAAGTGACTATGGATAGATAATAAACAGTGAGTAGCATCAGTGTACATGTAGGTAGGGGTGAAGTGACTATGGATAGATAATAAACAGTGAGTAGCATCAGTGTACATGTAGGTAGGGGTGAAGTGACTATGCATAGATAATAAACAGCGAGTAGCAGCAGTGTACATGTAGGTAGAGGTGAAGTGACTATACATAGATAATAAACAGTGAGTAGCAGCAGTGTACATGTAGGTAGAGGTGAAGTGACTATGTATAGATAATAAACAGAGAGTAGCAGCAGTGTACATGTAGGTAGAGGTGAAGTGACTATACATAGATAATAAACAGAGAGTAGCAGCAGTGTACATGTAGGTAGAGGTGAAGTGACTATACATAGATAATAAACAGTGAGTAGCAGCAGTGTACATGTAGGTAGAGGTGAAGTGACTATACATAGATAATAAACAGAGAGTAGCAGCAGTGTACATGTAGGTAGGGGTAAAGTGACTATACATAGATAATAAACAGCGAGTAGCAGCAGTGTACATGTAGGTAGGGGTGAAGTGACTATGGATAGATAATAAACAGTGAGTAGCAGCAGTGTACATGTAGGTAGAGGTGAAGTGACTATACATAGATAATAAACAGAGAGTAGCAGCAGTGTACATGTAGGTAGGGGTGAAGTGACTAATCATAGATAATAAACAGTGAGTAGCAGCAGTGTACATGTAGGTAGGGGTGAAGTGACTATGGATAGATAATAAACAGTGAGTAGCAGCAGTGTACATGTAGGTAGGGGTGAAGTGACTATACATAGATAATAAACAGCGAGTAGCAGCAGTGCACAAAACAAATGGGGGGTCTGGGGATTAATTGTTCAGCAGTCTTATGGCTTGGGGGTAGAAGCTGTTAAGCAGCCTTTTGGTCCTAGATTTGGCGCTTCCGTACCACTTGCCATGCGGGAGCAAAGAAAACAGTCTATAACTTGGGTGACTGGAGGTTCTGACAATTTTTTGGGCTTTCCTCTGACACCGCCTAGTATATAGGTCCTGGATGGCAGGAAGCTTGGCCCCAGTGATGTACTACCCTCTGTACACCTTACTGTCAGATGCTGAGCAGCCATACCAGGCGTTGATGCAAACAGTCAGGATGCTCTCGATGGTGCAGCTGTAGAGCCTTTTGAGGATCTGGAGACCCATGCCAAATCTTTTCAGTCCACGATCAGCTCCTTTGTCTTACTCACATTGAGGGAGAGGTTGTTGTCCTGGCACCGTACTGCCAGGTCTCTAATCTCCTCTCTATAGGCTGTCTCATCATTGTCTGTGATCAGGCCTACCATTGTTGTGTCGTCAGCAAACTTAATGATGGTGTTGGAGTCGTGTTTGGCCACGCAGTTGTGGGTGAACAGAGAGTACAGGTGGGGACTAAGTACACACTTTTGTTCAGGTGGGAAAGGGCATTGTGTAGTGCGATTGAGATTGCGTCATCTGTGGATCTGTTGGGGCGGTATGAATCTCGGGTATCCGGGAGGCACTTCATAGCTACCGATTTGAGTGCTACGGGGTGGTAATCATTTAGGCAGGTTACCTTCGTTTCCTTGGGCACAGGGTCTATGGTGGTCTGCTTGAAACATGTAGGTATTACAGACTCGGTCAGGGAGAGTTTGAAAATGTCAGGGAAGACACTTGCCAGTTGGTCCCCGCATCCTTTAAGTCCACGTCCTGGTAATCCGTCTGGTCCCGCTGCTTTGTGAATGTTGACCTGTTTAAAGGTGCTCACTTGCTCACATCGGCTACTGAGAGCGTGATCACACAGTAATCCGGAACAGCTGGTGCTCTCATGCATGTTTCAGTATTGCTTGCCTCGAAGCGAGCATAAAAGGCATTTAGCTTGTCTGGTATCCTCTCATCACTGGGCAGCTCACGTCTGGATTTCCCTTTGTAGTCCGGTATATGGTACAGACTGGTATATGGTACTAGAATCCAAATACAAATTATCTATGTTATTGGGCCTAGTCAAAATATGGTATAACTGCATAGTGAGGCTACAAGTGCATGTCAGAAACAGAGAGAGAGACAAGAGGCTGTTGTTGGTACACAGTGATTAGAAGGTCTCCAGGATGGGACGCCTAGCTGTCTGTGTAAAGCTATCGACATGTTGTTGACTGAGGCGAGCGCCTGTGTTTGTCAATGTGTTAGGATGAACACGGCTGGGGATCAATAGCCATCTACATGTCTGTCAGAGGACAGCCAACTCCTGCCCACCATCCCCCACCCACCAACCCTCACAGCCTCCCACCTTCCGAGCACAGTCCCACTCCCACCACTGCAGCCTCCCTTATAACCCCAACAGAGCCAATACCAGCCCACCATCCCCCAACTTTCCAACCTCCAGCCTTCTAGCCTCCCACCTCCCCTCAATGGCCTAGTCCCATCACTCATCCTAGCCTCACTTACAACCCCAATACAACCTATGAGTGTTGTATTTTGATTTAGAGTTACAACTTTCAAATAGGTCCTCAGAATCCATGAGGAATATCTAGATTTTTTAATTAACTTCAATTTCTTTGTCCTTTGTGTAGTTTTATTGTTTTTCAAAGCACAACTACACAGTTATAACCTAACTACACAACACATGTTGATTTAGATACTCGTTTAGAGTACCTCAGGTCTTCACTTTTCTTAAATAGAGCAAATTGTTCAGTAACTGAAAATGCATGCAATTGAGGACGTTCTTCCCCCAACTCTTTACCCTTTGCATAAGAAAGCATCACATATTGGAACTCTTTCTCTATTCTCCGACATGCCAATAGAATTACAATCACATTAAATATTAGGCTTAAAAGAATAATTAATTAGGTCAAAAATCCCGACAGAGTCAGAGGCAATTTCTCTGCACTGCACTTTAAGCTACTGTTTAATTGTGATGCATGTTTGACCTGTGAGTTTGAAGAATATTGATATTCACATTCTACAGAAATGTAAACTTGTGGGCATCTGGGACCACAGGGGGCATAAATAAGGAAAACACAAAGCAAAGTAATGACTCAAACGCTGTGCTTTTAAAGTGCACTTAGTTATGTTCTCAGATGATTGGTCTGGTAGGCTGTGATGAGTGTCTGGTCAGAGAACACAGAACATTTATGGACTCAAAGCCATTTATTTGCATTCATGAACATACTGGAAAAAACTCTTTTATACATTGAGCAATTATCTATGTGCAATGATGGAGCATAATCATTTGCTGTTAAAACACATGACATGCAATCAGCTTGATGTAAACACATCATTTTGTTTGCATGATTGAAAATGAACTTGGAGAAATATTTGGAGTTCAAAAAAAGATCACGATCCTCCATTAAATAGGATTTCTTTACAGAATTCTGTTTCTATAATCGGGAACTTTTGCAAGACCTCTTTATTTAAAATGCAAGAGAGAGACAACAGTGTTACTGTAGGTCCCCATTAAACATTTACTTCACATAGAAAACATATGTGAATCCCATCGGATGGCTTTTTCTGTCTGACACTCTACATCAATTACCGAGCGCTAAGCTGACCCTCAGACTGACACATGTGGAGGAGAGAAAGGAGAACAGCAAAGGGATTTAATTGCTGCTTAATTATGATTGGAGCGAGGAACGGATGAAGGGATGGATGGAGGGATGCAGGGCCACGAGGGAGGGAGAGAGGTGCAGACAGAGAGACTTCCTGCCCGCTCCTCGTGTACTATCTCTCTGGGACTGAAGGGAGCACTGTAGCCGCGCCACCGTCGTGTACATCTCTCTGGGACTGAAGGGAGCACTGTAGCCGCGCCACCGTCGTGTACATCTCTCTGGGACTGAAGGGAGCACTGTAGCCGCGCCACCGTCGTGTACATCTCTCTGGAACTGAAGGGAGCACTGTAGCCGCGCCACCGTCGTGTACATCTCTCTGGGACTGAAGGGAGCACTGTAGCCGCGCCACCGTCGTGTACATCTCTCTGGGACTGAAGGGAGCACTGTAGCCGCGCCACCGTCGTGTACATCTCTCTGGGACTGAAGGGAGCACTGTAGCCGCGCCACCGTCGTGTACATCTCTCTGGGACTGAAGGGAGCACTGTACCGTCGTGTACATCGCTGGGACTGAAGGGAGCACACCGTCGTGTACATCTCTCTGGGACTGAAGGGAGCACTGTAGCCGCGCCACCGTCGTGTACATCTCTCTGGGACTGAAGGGAGCACTGTAGCCGCGCCACCGTCGTGTACATCTCTCTGGGACTGAAGGGAGCACTGTAGCCGCGCCACCGTCGTGTACATCTCTCTGGGACTGAAGGGAGCACTGTAGCCGCGCCACCGTCGTGTACATCTCTCTGGGACTGAAGGGAGCACTGTAGCCGCGCCACCGTCGTGTACATCTCTCTGGGACTGAAGGGAGCACTGTAGCCGCGCCACCGTCGTGTACATCTCTCTGGGACTGAAGGGAGCACTGTAGCCGCGCCACCATTTCCACCTGCTCAGCACTTTGAGACTCGCTATAATAACCTTCCAACTCAACCGTCTGTAGTTGTGGTTGTTGTTGTTTATCTGCTGTATCTCCACCATCCAGGTCTAGGAAATGACCCGCGGATGGTTTGTATGTCTGTAAGTGGGTATGTTCCAGTCGGGTTTTTCTCAACCTCTGGTCCGTGGACCGGCACTGGTCCCTGAGAGCACTGTAGTATCCCAGCAGATTCTACTCAGACTGAGACTCAGGTTTCAGGGGTACACAGTAGACAGGATTCCATTGATTTTGCAAAATACTAACACTAATGCTTTGTTCAAATCGTTAATTCATATTTTGTGTCAGTCAGGGTTAACATAGAGGTGACCCTTGTGGCCATAAAAGATCACCCGGGAATTGTTATTGAGGCACTATTAATAACCCACGTTTCAATTTATCCTTAGACGGCCATGCCTTCCTTCAGTGTAAATGGGGGTGGCACGGCAGGGCGGTTGGTTTGAGGAACAGAATGGACATGCCTTCCTTCAGTGTCAATAGGGGTGGCACGGCAGGGCGATTGGTTTGAGGAACAGAATGGACATGCCTTCCTTCAGTGTAAATGGGGGTGGCACGGCAGGGCGGTTGGTTTGAGGAACAGAATGGACATGCCTTCCTTCAGTGTAAATGGGGGTGGCACGGCAGGGCGGTTGGTTTGAGGAACAGAATGGACATGCCTTCCTTCAGTGTAAATGGGGGTGGCACGGCAGGGCGGTTGGTTTGAGGAACAGAATGGACATGCCTTCCTTCAGTGTAAATGGGGGTGGCACGGCAGGGTGGTTGGTTTGAGGAACAGGATGGACATGCCTTTCTTCAGTGTAAATAGGGGTGGCACGGCAGGGCGGTTGGTTTGAGGAACAGAATGGACATGCCTTCCTTCAGTGTAAATGGGGGTGGCACGGCAGGGCGGTTGGTTTGAGGAACAGAATGGACATGCCTTCCTTCAGTGTAAATGGGGGTGGCACGGCAGGGTGGTTGGTTTGAGGAACAGAATGGACATGCCTTCCTTCAGTGTAAATGGGGGTGGCACGGCAGGGTGGTTGGTTTGAGGAACAGGATGAACATGCCTTTCTTCAGTGTAAATGGGGGTGGCACGGCAGGGCGGTTGGTTTGAGGAACAGGATGGACATGCCTTCCTTCAGTGTAAATAGGGGTGGCACGGCAGGGCGGTTGGTTTGAGGAACAGAATGGACATGCCTTCCTTCAGTGTAAATGGGGGTGGCACGGCAGGGCGGTTGGTTTGAGGAACAGAATGGACATGCCTTCCTTCAGTGTAAATGGGGGTGGCACGGCAGGGCGGTTGGTTTGAGGAACAGGATGGACATGCCTTCCTTCAGTGTAAATGGGGTTGGCACGGCAGGGTGGTTGGTTTGAGGAACAGGATGGACATGCCTTCCTTCAGTGTAAATAGGGGTGGCACGGCAGGGCGGTTGGTTTGAGGAACAGAATGGACATGCCTTCCTTCAGTGTAAATGGGGGTGGCACGGCAGGGAGGTTGGTTTGAGGAACAGAATGGACATGCCTTCCTTCAGTGTAAATGGGGGTGGCACGGCAGGGCGGTTGGTTTGAGGAACAGGATGGACATGCCTTCCTTCAGTGTAAATGGGGGTGGCACGGCAGGGCGGTTGGTTTGAGGAACAGGATGGACATGCCTTCCTTCAGTGTAAATAGGGGTGGCACGGCAGGGCGGTTGGTTTGAGGAACAGAATGGACATGCCTTCCTTCAGTGTAAATGGGGGTGGCACGGCAGGGCGGTTGGTTTGAGGAACAGAATGGACATGCCTTCCTTCAGTGTAAATGGGGGTGGCACGGCAGGGCGGTTGGTTTGAGGAACAGGATGGACATGCCTTCCTTCAGTGTAAATGGGGGTGGCACGGCAGGGCGGTTGGTTTGAGGAACAGAATGGACATGCATTCCTTCAGTGTAAATGGGGGTGGCACGGCAGGGCGGTTGGTTTGAGGAACAGAATGGACATGCCTTCCTTCAGTGTAAATGGGGGTGGCACGGCAGGGCGGTTGGTTTGAGGAACAGAATGGACATGCCTTCCTTCAGTGTAAATTGGGGTGGCACGGCAGGGCGGTTGGTTTGAGGAACAGGATGGACATGCCTTCCTTCAGTGTAAATGGGGGTGGCACGGCAGGGAGGTTGGTTTGAGGAACAGAATGGACATGCCTTTCTTCAGTGTAAATAGGGGTGGCACGGCAGGGTGGTTGGTTTGAGGAACAGAATGGACATGCCTTTCTTCAGTGTAAATAGGGGTGGCACGGCAGGGTGGTTGGTTTGAGGAACAGAATGGACATGCCTTTCTTCAGTGTAAATAGGGGTGGCACGGCAGGGCGGTTGGTTTGAGGAACAGGATGGACATGTAATATGTGAGTAGTCCTGCTTCAGAGGAGATTGGTACAAAGCGCCCGGCTCTCACTTGGGAATTGAAGTGATATTGAGCTCCAGCAATAAATGGTGGAGGGGGATTAATACCTCTTGTGCTGAAGCACCATTGCTAAATGGGAACACGGGGTTCACCTTCATGTACTCTCCTATACTGTACTCAACTCCACTTTTCCTTGTCCAGTTGAAATCATTGCCAATTTGTCTTTTACATGTATGGGACTGTGAGGCATGAAAGTCAGTACTATTGTGAACAGCTTTTGAAGCATTATATCATTTGTTTGCTTTTGTTGAATCAATCAATCAAGTCTTACTGTGAAAACTGCGACACTACTTAACAATCTACTCGTGAATTAGAAAGCGTGTGAGCGTTCATTTGTGTATTTGCACAAGTGCGTGTTTGAATGATTGTGGGTGTTGTGGTATGAATGTTTGTGCACTTTGTGTGTGTATGTGTGTGTGTATGTGTGTTTGTGTACGTGTGTGTATGTGTGTGTGTGTGTGTGTATGTGTGTGTGTATGTGTGTGTGTGTACGTGTGTGTATGTGTGTGTGTGTGTATGTGTGTGTGCTTGGGAATGTGAAAAGGCAGGCAGAAGCGGCGTGATAGGGAGGGTGTTACTCCGCTCCAACTTGTGCGGCCGGGTGGGCGGGTTGAGGGCTCTCTCCACTCTCTCTGGCGCAGAGCTATTGACATCTTGGCATTTGGTCCGGTCTGTCTCCCCTCCCCTGGGGGCCTGCTTCCTCCCATCCCAGCCGTGTATTGATTGGTTAATTTGATAGTTCTATCACCAATCAGCTTGTGCCTGACCTTTTGCCTTGGCAATGACGGCAGAGGCCTCATTTCTTCATCGCGGGGCCCACCATACATTGACCTTTGCAGGGAGAATGTCAGCACAGCCCTTGATCTTAACCTGTCACTACATGTGTTATAAGTACGAGTCACCCTCGCCTTTGACGTCTAGTGGGGAGGCCCCCCTCATCAGACCAGCCTTAATGAATGCATCAACGCCTTTTAACATTTTGCCTGTGTTTAGTCTAATACAGTTGCAGATGTACTGTAGAAGCCTGTTCATTGTACTTGTAGAGGAGATTCAGGTGTAATGTCTGAATTCTAAGAGGTTATATCATTCACATATAACTTTAGATCACCCATCATATAGGTTATTATAGAATGATTATCATACGGTATAGTTCCATGATCCCACTATAACTACCCATAACAACATAAATAAGTGATGAAATGTCAAGGCGTTTTTAGTCTTTCACTTCTGAGATGCATGGTGGATTGGACAATATGTGAATGTGAATATAATAGTAACAGTAGTAGGTAGAAATAAGACGTTTATTGTCATACTGTCCCAAGCGGCATCTGTTTATCTTGGCAAGGGAGGATCTTTGGTTTATTATTCTCTTTCATTTCCCACCAGAGCGGAGGCACATATTATTTGTTAGCTGTTACAGTTGTTCTTATGGGCTGATGATGTTGCTGGAGGTACACTTTATTACCGTGCCTTTAAACATGAGGCTTTAATCACTGTACTGTGCCTTTAAACCTGGTCTCAGAGGGGAGGAGTCATAAAGGTTCCATATGTTCCAAACAGGAAACAATACCAAAGTTCCATCAATAAACACCAAAACATTTAAAGTTGATGTTTGCTCATTCTGGGTTTGTTGTCACTATTGTTTTGTTTATTTTAAAGTAACAGTCCCACTGAAATTGTATTTTAGCAGAGAAGTCCAAGCTAATCCAACTGTTATCCCATGTGAAATAACCTTATAAATGAATTGTGAAGAATCTTTGCAGACTTTATAAAGAGCTTATGAAGGCTTCATTAGACTTAGTTTATAATGTGACCCTAAATTTGATTGGAGAAAAAACCCGAAATATAAACTGTTAAGAATTGATGTTGGCTGGTAGCCTACTGGTTAAGAGCGTCGGGCCAGTAACAGAAAGGTTGCTGGTTTGAATCCCTGAGCCGACTAAGTGGGGGGGGTTGGCGTGCCCTTGAGCAAGGCACTTAACCCTAATTGCTCCTGTAAGTCTCTTTGGATAAGAGCGTCTGTTAAATAAGAGCGTCTGACTCAAATGTAAAAATGTACGTACATTAAATTGTAATATCATGATAATTAGGCTCCTGATGAGGATCTGGTTAAAGTCATTAGACCGTGTGTCCTTCCAGTCTGTCTGTGGTATAAGAACTGTTTATTAGCATGTAAGTCCAGTAAGCCCTCGTCTCTCTCTGATATCTCCTGTTTTTATCCTGAGGATGAAAGTCCCCATGCTGCTATCCTTCTGTACTGAGATCACAGACTGGCCAGTGTTCTGCTCTGTGAAGACAAGCCCATTGAAAAGATGTTGATATTTGAAAGAAGATCTAGAGAGGGGATGGTGTCTGGTGGTTATTAAGCAGGAACTGCTTTAACATCTTAAACAGTGGCTGTGTCCAAATGGCACCCTATTCCCTACAAAGGGCACTAAATATGGGCCCTGGTCAAACGTAGCGCAGTAGATAGGGGATAGGAAGTGATTGGGGATGCTGTAGGTGGCTAGAGAGCCAGAGGTGTTTGGTGTTTAATCCAGATCAGACCAGAGGAGGTCTGAGGGGCTCTTCAAAACAAAGACAAGTTCAAGACTTCTTCCTTAAGGATGTGAAGGGCAATCCTGCAGACAAAAGACCAATGTCTCCTTTAGTTGCCGCGACGATAAGGATCTCAGCAGCACAAGGCGGCAGCGTGAACTGAACCAATTCCCCTTTCTTCCCCAAGATCCCCCGCTTTCCATCCCTCCATTCAAACTAATATAGCTGCAGTGATTTAACAAAATATGGGACTTGGCCGATTGCTTATCTTAGCCTTGGGGGCATAGCAACACTATAACACTAGCGTTGAGTGATATAGGCTTTATGTGAGGGAGAAGGGGAGAGGGGGAGAGAGTAGGCAGGGAGCACAGTGGTGGGACCAGGCCGCCTGGCTCAGTGAAAAGTCATTGTGTTAGCAGGAATGTACGACTTGTTGGAGTGATTAATGCACATTTCATCCCCTCTCTTGCCCATATCAGGCTAAAGTTCCCCAGACAAAACTTTTGCTGAATCTTAAGTTCTCATAAAGAAAATAAGTTATTCTCTATTGATTCTCTGGCCCCCAGAAGAGGTTACACCACTGGGAACACTTCCCATTTCAATTCTTCTTGCGTCTGATATCCTATGGATGTATTGTAAGTAAGTGGCTCATTTTTTACCGCGGTATACAAAGGACTTGTCAATGTAGTCTCCAGCGGTGGCCACATTTGTTCCCGACACATAGGAAGGGAATGCTGGAATACAATAAATAAATCAACTCGCTTGTCTGGCGCTAGCAGGGACAGAGCCGCTAGACATGAACACAGCGCTTTTTTTCTCCTTAAATTGTAACACCACAGGGTTGTAAAAGTTAATGAGATAAGCATATGAATGAATTCACGCTTCTGTCTTTATACCCTCCTCCTCTTCCTCCCTTCATGCTCCCCCCCCCTCCTCTTCCTCCCTTCATGCTTCCTCTCCCTCCTCTTCCTCCCTTCATCCTATTTACTTGTATAGATAGATGAGGATCTAAGTCAAGTGAATTCATGTTACAGTCAAGCTGCACATAGTCATGTTTTATCTCTGACATTTTACCCACTGTTTTTGGATTGATGATGACAGACGGTAAGAGTTGTATAAATGTAATACCCTACTATGCATTTGTTTAAATGTAAAAAAAACAATTCCTGAAGAAACTTTTGGAAGGGGAGATGCTGTATGATTGGTCAAGAGCTTGCCATTCATCAGCATGTACGCTTCAACCATGTAAAACCCTGTACCTAGTCTACACTATGTATATGAGACATCAGATCCTCAAAAGGTTCTACAGCTGCACCATCGGGAGCATCCTCTTGACTGGTTGCTTCACCGCCTGGTATGGCAACTGCTTGGCCTCCGACCACAAGGCACTACAGAGGCTAGTGCATACGGCCCAGTGCATCACTGGGGCCAGACATATAGACATTGCTGCTACTCTCTGTTTATTATCTATGCATACTCACTCTACCTCTACGTACATGTACATATTGCCTCAATTGCCTCGACTAACCTTTGCCCCCGCACATTGACTCTGTACCGGTACCCGCTGTATATTGCCTTGTTACTGTTATTTTATTGTTGCACTTTAAGTATTTGTTGTTTTTCTATTTTCTTATTTTTTTTCCATTTTTATATTTATTTATTGTTTACTTCAGTTTCTTTAGTAAATACTTTCTTAATTAACAGTAATTTTTTCTTAAAACTGCACTGTTGGTTAAGGGCTTGTAAGTAAGCATTTCACCGAAAGGTCGACACTTGTTTTATTCCACGCATGTGTCAAATCAAATTTGATTTGATTTGACGTGGTCGATGCAGCTCAGCCATTTCACCTCAACTAGCACTCAATAAATCACATCCTGTCCGCCAGCACGGTCATCACAATAAACAGAGAAATGGCCCCTGCGTCAGTCCAGGTTGAACCAGAGACCGACTCTTATTAAACTGTTGAATTATACTACAGCAAGAGAACCCAGATGAATTCTTTCTTTCCTTTCCCCAGAGATCGATGCTATTATATTGGTTGTGAGAACAGAGCGCTGACACGTTTAAAAGGCCAAGTTTAATGTTCACCCAAAGGTGAGCGATCCATGCGTTCGATTATGCCACGATCTGTAGCCTGGGTGAAATAGTACTGGAACATAACCCCGACCATTTGAAATCCATTCCTATTCCTTCACATCAACACAGATTTAACAAACAACAGCGATAAATATTTGCCTGACGACTCAACCTGAATTCTTCCACTGCTTTGTGTTCTCTACACACGTCCTTCTAAGACTGCCGTCATTGAAGTGGTTTGTGGTGACATTAAATGAGGGCTGTTGTACAAAACAACGTCATCAGGTATCGGATCGTCTCTAACCAATCAGACTATCAAAGCCAATGACGGATTTTCAAAACGCTGCTTTTACCCACGTGTGTTCTGGCTCTGGCCCAACCCATCGGTTTCTGGGACCAATCAGAACGGTTAGAATGTGTTTGCGTTCTAGAACTTGCCGGGAGATCCAGACTCATTGCGGAAAAAGAAACTAACGTCCTTGGGCGTTGCGTAGTGTTTGGCCGGAGCAAGGAGAACTCCCGCAATTAAATCTGTATTGGCGCCTTTACAAATCAACACACTCAGTCGCCATCTATCCATCATTATGAAAAGACTAGAGGACCGACAGTAGCACTTTAACTCTCTCACTGATCGTTAGAAGATTGTTTCATCTTTCCAACGATGTGGCTTGATTGTAGCTATACAAATACCTGATATGAGGGAAGAAATCAATGGCTTATTAATGTGAGGTAGATGAGTACTGTTGGGAGTCCTCCGTCGCTACACACACAGATCAATTGTAATTATTTTCTCATCTGGATTTAATTATATATACTCTCTGTCTGTCTGTCTGTCTGTCTGTCTGTCTGTCTGTCTGTCTGTCTGTCTGTCTGTCTGTCTGTCTGTCTGTCTGTCTGTCTGTCTGTCTGTCTGTCTGTCTGTCTGTCTGTCTGTCTGTCTGTCTCTGTCTCTCTGTCTCTCTGTCTGTGTGGATGGAAGAGAATCTACAGTAAAACAGAAATACTGTGTTTTTCTGGTTGTATGTTATACAACATATTTCATATTAAGTGCCATTGCACAACAGTACTTCAACTATTCTAAAAGGTCACTAAAAGCATTTAAGGATGAAATGTAAAGCTATTGTACTATTATGGTGTAATCCATGTATTCACATTGTATTGTTACTGCACACAGCATATTGATTTACAGTATACAATGTCTACAGCCTCAAACTTTTTTTCAAATTTTGCTGCCTTAAAATTGAATCTAAAAAGGGAAGAAATTTAATTTTTTTCCTACAGACCTACATAACCTACTCTACATTTTCAAAGTGAAAGGTACTTTTTCCAAATGAATAAATACAAAAAATGGAATTATCATAATTGGATAAGTCTCCACACCCCTGGGTAGTGGTTGCACCTTTGGCAGCCATTACAGCTTTTAATCATTTTCATTAAGATTCTTCCAACTTTGCACAATTAGGGCAACATATATCTATTGTTTTTGTCCAAATTGCTCAGGCTCAGTACATTTGGTTGAGGGTTATTGATGGACAGCGATATTTAAACCTCCTAAAGCAGATTTAAGTCAGGACGGAGACTAGCCCACTCAGGAACACTCAACACCTCTTGGAAAGCCATTATTTTGTGTCTTTTGCATCATTTTGGGGGTAATTGTACAGCAGACAAATAAAACCATATACCAGGGTTAGGTTTTCAGAAGACTGTGGTGGATTTTTCCCCTTAACCTTTTACCTGGGCTTTTCTCCTTTCGTATTTATTTTGATCCTTAACAAACTCCACAGTCCCTTCTGTTGTCAAGCATACCCATAACATGATGCTGCCACCACAATACACAACGAGGGTGTAGGCATTGACTAACACGCATGGCTACTTGTAGTTGCATTGGACACATACTTTGAGGGATTCTGGTTGTAGTTGTGCACAATTACTGGCTGCTTTCTTTGAGTGTTTGTTGACTGACAAAATGGTTACTGTTTTATGGAAAAGCTGTCCTTGTCCGACATGCTTTTCATATGCAGAGAGCTTCTGGAGAAGCAGGAAGGGTGTCAGAGTTACATATGGCAGGGAAGCTTTTAGGGGAGATCTGAGCGTTTGTTGGCGTTGGATCTACATTGTTCCTCAACCTTCCGAGTTAGTTTGCATGGAGCTTCCCTCCGTAGTAGTCTGAAACCTGAAAGGAAACAAATAACATTGTAAATATTCACATCAAGTATCTCTCCCCTAAAATATAGAGTTATCCCCTGAGTGAAGCGCCCTGTCTTGTGTGTAAAATATTCTGAGGCTGCTGCCAACTGCTTTTCCATCATTTAGTATGTTTAAATATTACAAAGCATTTAATTATAAAAACCCGGAGACAACAGGCGCAGTCCTGGGACTGTCACAGATAAAATAAAAAAAATGGTACAATCAAAATTGCAATTACCTGCAGAATTTTCGGGGTAAACAGATCAGCAATCTCATAACAAACACGGGCTAGTTTGCATTCTGAAATGAATACAGTTAGATCCAAAGCAATTTCCTTTTATTTATCTTAGCTGCCACGCATAAATAAAGCAAGGGCATTGAAGCAATTAGCATAATTATACTGTGGTGGTCAGGCCCTATGTGATTTCATAATGCTCTCTCTCGCTCTATCTTTTCCCGCCTCTCTCTCTTCTCTCGCTCTCTCATTGTGTGTGTGTGTGTGCGTGTGTGTGCGTGTGCCCAGGCGTGTGCCCCCCCCCACCCTCCCTATTTATAATAGGAGTATTTGGAGCGGGGTTGGTGGGCTCTGGCCATTTGTTTTTTCTGATTTGCATGCTGTCAGTTTGAAAATCCTCAGTACCAGTAAGACCATCTAATTGAGTGCTCTCCATGGTAAACTTTGTCCTTGGTTGTCTGCAACAAACTGTAGCATCTGATGTAACTGGGGCTTTTCCTGCATTAATATGCATAAGAAAGCGCTGGGCAATAACAAACAATAACCAAATCCCTGATTGAGGTGAACTGGTTTACTTCAGCTTAAATCTTGACAGTATAAATGTCCATAACCCCGCCGGCTATTGTGTAAAACCCCATTCACCTCCTAGTTCTTCCCTCACCCTTTCTAAACTCTGTTCAGATCTGTGTCTCACATGGAGCTCAACTGTCTCTCTCTCTCTCTACCTCTCTCTCTCTCTCTCTCTCTACCTCTCTCTCTCTCTCTCTCTACCCCTCTCTCTCTCTCTCTCTCTACCTCTCTCTACCTCTCTCTCTCTCTCTCTCTACCTCTCTATCTACCTCTCTCTCTCTCTTTCTCTCTCTCTACCTCTCTCTCTCTCTCCCTCTCTCTCTCTCTCTCTCTCTCACTGTCTCTCTCTCTCTCTAAATCTCTCCTCTCCCTCTCTCTCTCCCTCCCTCTCTCTCTCTCTCTCTCTCTCTCTCTCTCTCTCTCTACCTCTCTCTCTCGCTCTCTCTCTCTCCCTCTCTCTCTCTCTCTCCCTCTCCCTCTCCTTCTCCCTCTCTCGCTCTCTCTCTTTCTCTCTCTTCTCTCTCTCACTCTCTCTCTCCCTCTACCTCTCTCTCTCTCTCTCTCTCTCACTGTCTCTCTCACTCTCTCTCCCTCTCCCTCTCTCTCTCCCCCTCTCTCTCTCTCTCTCTCTACCTCTCTCTCTCTCTCTCTCTCGCTCTCTCTCCCTCTCTCTCTCTCTCTCTCTCTCCCTCTCCCTCTCCTTCTCCCTCTCTCGCTCTCTCTCTTTCTCTCTCTCTCTCCCTCTCTCTCTCTCTCTCTCTCCCTCTCCCTCTCCTTCTCCCTCTCTCGCTCTCTCTCTTTCTCTCTCTTCTCTCTCCCACTCTCTCACTCTCTCTATCCGTCTCTCTCTCACTCTCAATACTAAAGCAGAGCAGTGAAACACTGCATATCCCGATGTCTTCTGTACCTCGAGGTTACATGAGGTCAGTCCTCTCGCTCTGTCGCACAGAAACACCTTCTTTTGATATTCATATTTCTGCAGCATCCTGCAGGGTGTGGGTGTTGCAAGGTCACATGTATAGAGCACCCCCCCCCTCCAGTCCACAGAGCCAGGCCCCGTGTATTTAACCTTTGTAAAGGATCCAGGGGAGTTCTTGCCAGGGAGCCTGCTCCCCACTTCACTCTTCTGTTGTTGCGTTCCAAATGGAAACCTATTGCCTATAGGCCTGTGAGACCTAGTCAAAAAGTAGTGCACTGTGTAGGGAATAGGATGCCATTTGGGACGTTGCCTCTGTCTGCAGCTAGTCAGCACTGTGGGTCGGCTCTCTCTGTTTGTTTTTGTCAACGTCGTATCACTTTATTAAGCCCGTGTTTAAACACATAAGCAGTCAAATTATAAATAATCCTCTCAGGGTTGAAGCTTAAATCCCTTTTAACCCTCCAGATTAGAATTGTAAAAATTCCCTTCCTTCCCCTGGTAACTCCTGGGGTCTACTACACTAGCCTACTTCAGCTCCAAACTGGCTGCTATGGAGAAGGAGTGGTCCACTATATTGTTAGAAAGTGCCATCACTGTTTACAGTACAGTACACACAGTTGGCTGTTGAATGGGCTTTGTTCTCTGACAGCCCTGTCTCCCCTCTGTCTCCCCTCTGTCTGCCCATGTCTCCCCTCTGTCTCCCCTCTGTCTCCCCTCTGTCTGCCCTCTGTCTCCCTCTGTCTGCCCTCTGTCTCCCCTCTGTCTGCCCTCTGTCTCCCCTCTGTCTGCCCATGTCTCCCCTCTGTCTCCCCTCTGTCTGCCCTCTGTCTGCCCTCTGTCTCCCCTCTGTCTCCCCTCTGTCTGCCCTCTGTCTCCCCTCTGTCTGCCCATGTCTCCTACCGTCTCCCCTCTGTCTCCCCTCTGCCTCCCTCTGCCTCCCCCGTCTCCTCTCTGTCTCCCTCTGTCTGCCCATGTCTCCCCCCGTCTTCCCTCTGTCTCCCCTCTGTCTCCCCTCTCTCTCCCCTCTGTCTCCCCTCTGTCTGCCCATGTCTCCCCTCTGTCTGCCCATGTCTCCCCGTCTCCCATCTCTCTGCCCATGTCTCCCCTCTGTCTCCCCTCTGTCTGCCCATGTCTCCCCTTGTCTCCCCTCTCTCTCCCCCATGTCTCCCCATGTCTCCCCTCTGTCTGCCCATGTCTCCCCTCTGTCTCCCCTCTGTCTCCCCTCTGTCTCCCCTCTGTCTCCCCTCTGTCTCCCCTCTGTCTGCCCTCTGTCTCCCCTCTGTCTGCCCTCTGTCTCCCCTCTGTCTGTCCTCTGTCTCCCCTCTGTCTGCCCATGTCTCCTCCCGTCTCCCCTCTGTCTCCCCTCTGCCTCCCCCGTCTCCCCTCTGTCTCCCCTCTGTCTGCCCATGTCTCCCCCCGTCTCCCTCTCTGTCTCCCCTCTGTCTCCCCTCTCTCTCCCCTCTGTCTCCCTCTGTCTGCCCATGTCTCCCCTCTGTCTCCCCTCTGTCTGCCCATGTCTCCCCCGTCTCCCCTCTGTCTGCCCATGTCTGCCCATGTCTCCCCTCTGTCTCCCCTCTGTCTGCCCATGTCTCCCCTCTGTCTCCCCTCTGTCTGCCCATGTCTCCCCTCTGTCTCCCCTCTGTCTGCCCATGTCTCCCCTCTGTCTCCCCTCTGTCTGCCCATGTCTCCCCTCTGTCTGCCCATGTCTCCACTCTGTCTTCCCTCTGTCTGCCCATGTCTCCACTCTGTCTCCCCTCTGTCTGCCCATGTATCCCCTCTGTCTCCCCTCTGTCTGCCCATGTCTCCCCATCTGTCTCCCATCTGTCTCCCCTCTGTCTGCCCATGTCTCCCATCTGTCTGCCCATGTCTCCACTCTGTCTCCCCTCTGTCTGCCCATGTCTCCACTCTGTCTCCCCTCTGTCTGCCCATGTCTCCACTCTGTCTCCCCTCTGTCTGCCCATGTCTCCACTCTGTCTTCCCTCTGTCTGCCCATGTCTCCACTCTGTCTCCCCTCTGTCTGCCCATGTCTCCACTCTGTCTCTCCTCTGTCTGCTCATGTCTCCACTCGGTCTCCCCTCTTTCTCCCCTGTCTCCCTCTCTCTCCCCTGTCTCCCCCTCTCTCCCCCTGTCTCCCCATGTCTCCCCTCTCTCTCCCCCTGTCTGCCCATGTCTCCCTCTGTCTGCCCATGTCTCCACTCTGTCTCCCCTCTCTCTCCCCTGTCTCCCCATGTCTCCCCTCTCTCTCCCCGTCTCCCCATGTCTCCCCTCTCTCTCCCCATGTCTCCCCATGTCTCCCCTTGTCTCCCTCTCTCTCCCCCCATGTCTCCCCATGTCTCCCCTCTGTATGCCCATGTCTCCCCTCTGTCTCCCCTCTGTCTGCCCATGTCTCCACTCTGTCTCCCCTCTGTCTGCCCATGTCTCCCCTCTGCCTCCCCTCTGTCTGCCCATGTCTCCCCTCTGTCTGCCCATGTCTCCACTCTGTCTCCCCTCTGTCTGCCCATGTCTCCACTCTGTCTCCCCTATGTCTGCCCCTGTCTCCCCTCTGTCTCCCCCTCTCTCCCCCCCTGTCTCCCCATGTCTCCCCTCTCTCTCCCCTGTCTGCCCATGTCTCCCCTCTGTCTGCCCATGTCTCCACTCTGTCTCCCCTCTCTCTCCCCTGTCTCCCCATGTCTCCCCTCTCTCTCCCCATGTCTCCTCATGTCTCCCCCTGTCTCCCCTTGTCTCCCTCTCTCTCCCCATGTCTCCCCATGTCTCCCCATATCTCCCCTCTGTCTGCCCATGTCTCCCTCTGTCTCCCCATGTCTCCCTTCTGTTTGCCCATGTCTCCCCTCTGTCTCCCCATGTCTCCCCTCTGTCTGCCCATGTCTCCCCTCTGTCTGCCCATGTCTCCCCTCTGTCTCCCCATGTCTCCCCTCTGTCTGCCCATGTCTCCCCTCTGTCTCCCCATGTCTCCCCTCTGTCTGCCCATGTCTCCCCCTGTCTCCCCTCTCTCTCCCCTGTCTCCCTCTCTCTCCCCTGTCTCCCCATGTCTCCACACTGCCTCCCCTCTCTACCCTCTGTCTGCCAATGTCACCCCTCTGTCTCCCCCTGTCTCCCTCTCTCTCCCTGTCTCCCCTCTCTCTCCCCTGTCTCCCCATGTCTCTACACTGTCTCCCCTCTGTCTCCCCTCTGTCTGCCCATGTCTCCCTCTCTCTCCCCCTTTCTCCCCATGTCTCCCCTGTCTCTCTCCCTCTCTGTCTCCCCATGTCTCCACACTGTCTCCCCTCTGTCTCCCCTCTGTCTGCCCATGTCTCCCTCTCTCTCCCCCTGTCTCCCCATGTCTCCCTCTCTCTCTCCCCCTGTCTCCACACTGTCTCCCTTCTGTCTCCCTATCTGTCTTCCCTCTGTCTCCCCTCTGTCTCCCCATGTCTCCACACTGTCTCCTAGCCCCGTCTCCCCATGTCTCCACACTGTCTCCCCTCTGTCTGTCCCCTGTCTCTCTCCCCTCTCTCTCCCTGTCTCCACAATGTCTCCCTTCTGTCTCCCCATGTCTTCCCTCTCTCCCCTCTGTCTCCCCATGTCTCCACACTGTCTCCCCTCTGTCTCCCCATGTCTCCCTGTCTCTCTCCCCCCTGTCTCCACTGTCTTCCCCCCTGTCTCCCTATGTCTCCACACTGTCTCCCTTCTGTCTCCCCCTGTCTTCCCTCTCTCTCCCCTCTGTCTCCACACTGTCTTCCCGCTGTCTCCCCCTGTCTCCCCATGTCTCCACACTGTCTCCCCTCTGTCTCCCCATGTCTTCACACTCTCTCCCCTCTGTCTCTCCATGTCTCCAAACTGTCTTCCCTCTGTCTCCCCCTGACTCTCTCCTGTCTCTCTATCTATAATATTACTGTATATAGCCTAGCCCCTGTCTCCCCTCTTTCTCTCTAACTATAATAATATGTCTTCACACTCTCTCCCCTCTGTCTCCACACTGTCTTCCCCTGTCTCTCACTGTCTCCCCATGTCTCCACACTGTCTCCCCTCTGTCTCTCCATGTCTCCAAACTGTCTTCCCTCTGTCTCCCCCTGACTCTCTCTCTATAATATTACTGTATATAACCTAGCCCCTGTCTCCCCTCTTTCTCTCTAACTATAATATGACTGTAAATAGCCTAGCCCCCTGTCTCTCTCCTGTCTCTCTATCCATAATATGACTGTATATAGCCTAACCCCCTGTCTCTCTCCTGTCTCCCCTCCGTCTGCCCATGTCTCCCCTCTCTCTCCCCCCTGTCTCCCCATGTCTCCCCTCTGTCTGCCCATGTCTCCACTCTGTCTCCCCTCTGTCTGCCCATGTCTCCACTCTGTCTCCCCTGTCTGCCCCTGTCTCCCCTCTGTCTCCCCCTCTCTCCCCCTGTCTCCCCATGTCTCCCCTCTCTCTCCCCCTGTCTGCCCATGTCTCCCCTCTGTCTGCCCATGTCTCCAATCTGTCTCCCCTCTCTCTCCCCCTGTCTCCCCATGTCTCCTCTCTCTCTCCCCCTGTCTCCCCATGTCTCCCTCTCTCTCCCCCATGTCTCCTCATGTCTCCCCCTGTCTCCCCTTGTCTCTCTATCTATAATATGATGTCTCCCCATATCTCCCCTCTGTCTGCCCATGTCTCCCCTCTGTCTCCCCATGTCTCCCTTCTGTTTGCCCATGTCTCCCCTCTGTCTCCCCATGTCTCCCTATCTCTGTCTCCCCATGTCTCCCTCTGTCTGCCCATGTCTCTATATCTATAATATGACTCCCCCTGTCTCCCCTCTCTCTCCCTATAATATGACTGTATCCCCTCTCTCTCCCCTGTCTCCCCATGTCTCCATCACTGCCTCCCCTCTGTCTACCCTCTGTCTGCCAATGTCACCCCTCTGTCTCCCCTGTCTCCCCTCTATCTCCCTGTCCCCTCTCTCTCCCCTGTCTCCCCATGTCTCTACACTGTCTCCCTCTGTCTCCCGTCTGTCTGCCCATGTCTCCCCTGTCTCTCCCCCTTTCTCCCCATGTCTCCCCACTCTCTCCCCTCTGTCTCCCCATGTCTCCACACTGTCTCCCCTCTGTCTCCCCTCTGTCTGCCCCTGTCTCCCTATGTCTCCCCTCTCTCTCCCCCTGTCTCCCCATGTCTCCCCTCTCTCTCCCCCTGTCTCCGCACTGTCTCCCTTCTGTCTCCCCCTGTCTTCCCTCTCTCTCCCCTCTGTCTCCCCATGTCTCCACACTGTCTCCCCTCCGTCTCCCCATGTCTCCACACTGTCTCCCCTCTGTCTCCCCATGTCTCCCTGTATCTCTCTCCCCCTGTCTCCACACTGTCTCCTTCTGTCTCCCCCTGTATTCCCTCTCTCCCTCTGTCTCCTGTCTCACACTGTCTTCCCGCTGTCTCCCCCTGTCTCCCCATGTCTCCACACTGTCTCCCCTCTGTCTCCCCATGTCTCCACACTGTCTCCCCTCTGTCTCCCCATGTCTCCCCTCTCTCTCCCCCTGTCTCCACACTGTCTTCCCCCTGTCTCCCCATGTCTCCACACTGTCTCCCCTCTGTCTCCCCATGTCTCCACACTGTCTCCCTTCTGTCTCCCCCTGTCTTGCCTCTCTCTCCCCTCTGTCTCCCCATGTCTCCCCTCTCTCTCCCCATGTCTCCACACTGTCTCCCCTCTGTCTCCCCATGTCTTCACACTGTCTCCCCTCTGTCTCCACACTGTCTCCCCATGTCTTCACACTCTCTCCCCTCTGTCTCTCCATGTCTCCAAACTGTCTTCCCGCTGTCTCCCCCCTGACTCTCTCCTGTCTCTCTATCTATAATATTACTGTATATAGCCTAGCCCCTTTCTCTCTAACTATAATATGACTGTAAATAGCCTAGCCCCCTGTCTCTCTCCTGTCTCTCTATCTATAATATGACTGTATAAAGCCAAGCCCCCTGTCTCTCTCCTGTCTCTCTATCTATAATATGACTGTATATAGCCTAGCCCCCTGTCTCTCTATCTATACTATGACTGTATAAAGCCAAGCACCCTGTCTCTCTCCTGTCTCTCTATCTATAATATGACTGTATATAGCCTAGCCCCTGTCTCCCCCTGTCTCCCTCCTGTCTCTCTATCTATAATATGACTGTATATAGCCTAGCCCCTGTCTCTCTCCTGTCTCTCTATCTATAATATGACTGTATATAGCCTAACCCCCTCCCTGTCTCTCTATCCTGTCTCCCCTCTGTCTGACTGTATATAGCCATGTCTCCCTGTCTCTCTCCCTCCTGTCTCCCCATGTCTCTCTCTCTATCTCTCCCTGTCTCTCCTGTCTCCTATCTATAATATGACTGTCTCCCCATGTCTCCTATCTATAATATGACTGTCCTCCCCCTGTCTCCATCATAATATGACTGTCTCCCCTGTCTCTCTCCTGTCTCTCTATCTATAATATGACTGTATATAGCCTAGCCCCTGTCTCTCCCCCTGTCTCTCTATCTATAATATGACCATATCTACACTGTCTCCCCTGTCTCCCCATGTCTCTCTATCTACACTGTCTAGCCCCCTCTGTCTCCCCTGTCTCCTATAATATGACTGTCTCTCCCCCTGTCTCCACATAATATGACTGTCTCCTTCTGTCTCCCTGTATGTAGCTGTCTTGCCTCTATAATATAACTCTCCCCTCTGTCTCCTATCACTGTCTTATATAGCCTAGCTGTCTCCCCTGTCTCCCCTATGTCTCCTAGCCCCTGTCTCCCCTCTGTCTCCCCATGTCTCCACACTGTCTCCCCTATGACTGTCTCCCCATGTCTCCCTCTCTCTCCCCCTATCTCCTAGCCCTGTCTTCCCCCTGTCTCCCCATGTCTCCACACTGTCTCCCTCTGTCTCCCCATATATAGTCTCCACACTGTCTCCCTTCTGTCTCCCCTGTCTTGCCTCTCTCTCTCCTCTATCTCCCCATGTCTCCCCTCTCTCTCCTCCTATGTCTAATATGTCTCTGTATATAGTCTCTCCTGTCTCCAAACTGTCTTCCCTCTGTCTCCCCCTGTCTCTCTCCTGTCTCTCTATCTATAATATGACTGTATAAAGCCTAGCCCTGTCCCTGTCTCTATCTATAATATGACTGTCTCTCTATGTCTCTCTATCTATAATATGACTGTATATAGCCTAGCCCCTGTTTACCCTGTCTCCTCCTGTCTCTCTATCTATAATATGACTGTATATAGCCTAGCCCCCTGTCTCTCTATCTATAATATGACTGTATATAGCCTAGCCCCCTGTCTCTTTATCTATATATAATATGACTGTATGTATATAGTCCAGCCCCTGTCTCCCTCTTGTCTCTCTATGTATAATATGACTGTATATAGCCTAGCCCCCTGTCTCTCTATCTATAATATGACTATATATAGCCTAGCCCCCTGTCTCTCTATCTATAATATGACTGTATGTATATAGCCTAGCCCCTGTCTCCCTCCTGTCTCTCTATCTATAATATGACTGTATATAGCCTAGCCCCCTGTCTCTCTCCTGTCTCTCTATCTATAATATGACTGTATATAGCCTAGCCCCTGTCTCCTCCTGTCTCTCTATCTATAATATGACTGTATATAGCCTAGCCCCTGTCTCTCTCCTGTCTCTCTATCTATAATATGACTGTATATAGCCTAGCCCCTGTCTCTCCCCTGTCTCTCTATCTATAATATGACTGTATATAGCCTAGCCCCTGTCTCTCTCCTGTCTCTATCTATAATATGACTGTATATAGCCTAGCCCCTGTCTCTCTCCTGTCTCTCTATCTATAATATGACTGTATATAGCCTAGCCCTGTAAGTCCCTGGATAAGTCTCTCTATCTATAATATGACTGTAAATAGCCTAGCCCCCTGTCTCTCTCCTGTCTCTCTATCTATAATATGACTGTATATAGCCTAGCACCCTGTCTCTCTCCTGTCTCTCTATCTATAATATGACTGTATATAGCCTAGCCCCTGTCTCCCCTGTCTCTCTATCTATAATATGACTGTATATAGCCTAGCCCCTGTCTCCCCCTGTCTCCATACTGTCTCCCCCCTGACTGTCTATCTATAATATGACTGTATATAGCCTAGCCCCTGTCTCTCTATCTATAATATGACTGTATATAGCCTAGCCCCCTGTCTCCCCCTGTCTCTCTATCTATAATATGACTGTATATAGCCTAGCCCCTGTCTCTCTATCTATAATATGACTGTATATAGCCTAGCCCCCTGTCTCCCCCTGTCTCTCTCCTGTCTCTCTATCTATAATATGACTGTATATAGCCTAGCCCCTGTCTCCCCCTGTCTCCCCTGTCTCTCTCCTGTCTCTCTGTCTCTCTCCTGTCTCTCTATAATATGGCTGTATATAGCCTAGCCCCCTGTCTCTTTATCTATATATAATATGACTGTATGTATATAGTCCAGCCCCTGTCTCCCTCCTGTCTCTCTATGTATAATATGACTGTATATAGCCTAGCCCCTGTCTCCCCTGTCTCCCTGTCTCTATATCTATAATATGACTGTATATAGCCTAGCCCCTGTCTCCTCCTGTCTCTCTATCTATAATATGACTGTATATAGCCTAGCCCCTGTCTCTCTCCTGTCTCTCTATCTATAATATGACTGTATATAGCCTAGCCCCCTGTCTCTCCCTGTCTCTCTATCTATAATATGACTGTATATAGCCTAGCCCCTGTCTCTCTCCTGTCTCTCTATCTATATAATATGACTGTATCTAATAGCCTAGCCCCCCTGTCTCCTGTCTCTCTATCTATAATATGACTGTATATAGCCTAGCCCCTGTCTCTCTCCTGTCTCTCTATCTATAATATGACTGTATATAGCCTAGCCCCTGTCTCCCCCTGTCTCTCTATCTATAATATGACTGTATATAGCCTAGCCCCCTGTCTCTCTCCTGTCTCTCTATCTATAATATGACTGTATATAGCCTAGCCCCTGTCTCTCTCCTGTCTCTCTATCTATAATATGACTGTATATAGCCTAGCCCCTGTCTCCCCTGTCTCTCTATCTATAATATGACTGTATATAGCCTAGCCCCTGTCTCCCTCCTGTCTCTCTATCTATAATATGACTGTATATAGCCTAGCCCCTGTCTCCCCCCTGTCTCTCTCCTGTCTCCACACTGTCTCCCCCCTGTCTCTCTATCTATAATATGACTGTATATAGCCTAGCCCCTGTCTCTCTCCTGTCTCTCTATCTATAATATGACTGTATATAGCCTAGCCCCCTGTCTCTCTATCTATAATATGACTGTATATAGCCTAGCCCCCTGTCTCTCTATCTATAATATGACTGTATATAGCCTAGCCCCCTGTCTCCCCCTGTCTCTCTATCTATAATATGACTGTATATAGCCTAGCCCCTGTCTCCCCTGTCTCCCCTATGACTCTCCTGTCTCTGTCTATAATATGACTGTATATCTCCCCTGTCTCCTGTCTCTCTATCTATAATATGGCTGTATATAGCCTAGCCCCCTGTCTCTTTATCTATATATAATATGACTGTATGTATATAGTCCAGCCCCTGTCTCCCTATAATCTGTATATAGCTGTCTCTCTATGTATAATATGACTGTATATAGCCTATCCCCTGTCTCCCCCTGTCTCCCTCTGTCTCTCTATCTATAATATGACTGTATATAGCCTAGCCCCTGTCTCTCCTCCTGTCTCTCTATCTATAATATGACTGTATATAGCCTAGCCCCCTGTCTCTCTCCTGTCTCTCTATCTATAATATGACTGTATATAGCCTAGCCCCTGTCTCTCTCCTGTCTCTCTATCTATAATATGACTGTATAATAGCTGTAGCCCCCCCCTGTCTCTCTATCTATAATATGACTGTATATAGCCTAGCCCCTGTCTCTCTCCTGTCTCTCTATCTATAATATGACTGTATATAGCCTAGCCCCTGTCTCCCCTGTCTCTCTATCTATAATATGACTGTATGTAGCCTAGCACCCTGTCTCCCCCTGTCTCTCTATCTATAATATGACTGTATATAGCCTAGCCCCTGTCTCCCCTGTCTCTCTCCTGTCTCTCTATCTATAATATGACTGTATATAGCCTAGCCCCTGTCTCTCTCCTGTCTCTCTATCTATAATATGACTGTATATAGCCTAGCCCCTGTCTCCCCCTGTCTCTCTCTCTATCTATAATATGACTGTATATAGCCTAGCCCCCTGTCTCTCCTGTCTCTCTATCTATAATATGACTGTATATAGCCTAGCCCCTGTCTCCCCTGTCTCCTGTCTCTGACTATCTATAATATGACTGTATATAGCCTAGCCCCTCTGTCTGTCTCTATATCTATAATATATGACTGTATATAGCCTAGCCCCTGTCTCTCTCCTGTCTCTCTATCTATAATATGACTGTATATAGCCTATCCCCTGTCTCCCCCTGTGTCTCTCCTGTCTCTCTATCTATAATATGACTGTATATAGCCTAGCCCCCTTTCTCTCTATCTATAATATGACTGTATATAGCCTAGCCCCCTGTCTCCCTCCTGTCTCTCTATCTATAATATGACTGTATATAGCCTAGCCCCTGTCTCTCTCCTGTCTCTCTATCTATAATATGACTGTATATAGCCTAGCCCCTGTCTCTCTCCTGTCTCTCTATCTATAATATGACTGTATATAGCCTAGCCCCTGTCTCCCTGTCTCCCTCCCTGTCTCTCTATCTATAATATGACTGTATATAGCCTAGCCCCCTGTCTCTCTCCTGTCTCTCTATCTATAATATGACTGTATATAGCCTAGCCCCTGTCTCCCCCTGTCTCCCTGTCTCTCTATCTATAATATGACTGTATATAGCCTAGCCCCTGTCTCTCTATCTATAATATGACTGTATATAGCCTAGCCCCTGTCTCTCTCCTGTCTCTCTATCTATAATATGACTGTATATAGCCTAGCCCCTGTCTCTCTATCTATAATATGACTGTATATAGCCTAGCCCCCTGTCTCTCTATCTATAATATGACTGTATATAGCCTAGCCCCCTGTCTCTCTCCTGTCTCTCTATCTATAATATGACTGTATATAGCCTAGCCCCTGTCTCCCCCTGTCTCTCTCTGTCTCTCTATAATATGACTGTATATAGCCTAGCAGCCTGTCTCTCTCCTGTCTCTCTATCTATAATATGACTGTATATAGCCTAGCCCCTGTCTCCTCCTGTCTCTCTATCTATAATATGACTGTATATAGCCTAGCCCCTGTCTCTCTCCTGTCTCTCTATCTATAATATGACTGTATATAGCCTAGCCCCCTGTCTCTCTCCTGTCTCTCTATCTATAATATGACTGTATATAGCCTAGCCCCTGTCTCCCCCCTGTCTCTCTATCTATAATATGACTGTATATAGCCTAGCCCCTGTCTCTCTCCTGTCTCTCTATCTATAATATGACTGTATATAGCCTAGCCCCTGTCTCCCCTGTCTCTCTATCTATAATATGACTGTATATAGCCTAGCCCCCTGTCTCCCTCCTGTCTCTCTATCTATAATATGACTGTATATAGCCTAGCCCCTGTCTCCCCTGTCTCCCTGTATATAGCCCCCCTGTCTCCCCCTGTCTATCTATAATATGACTGTATATAGCCCCTGTCTCCCTGTCTCTCTATCTATAATATGACTGTATATAGCCTAGCCCCTGTCCTGTCTCCTCTCCTGTCTCTCTATCTATAATATGACTGTATATAGCCTAGCCACCCTGTCTCTCTATCTATAATATGACTGTATATAGCCTAGCCCCCTGTCTCCTCCTGTCTCTCTATCTATAATATTACTGTATATAGCCTAGCCCCCTGTCTCCCCCTGTCTCTCTCCTGTCTCCACACTGTCTCCCTCCTGTCTCTTTATCTATAATATGACTGTATATAGCCTAGCCCCCTGTCTCTTTATCTATATATAATATGACTGTATATAGCCTCCAGCCCCTGTCTCCCTCCTGTCTCTCTATCTATAATATGACTGTATATAGCCTAGCCCCTGTCTCCCCCTGTCTCCCCCTGTCTCTCTATCTATAATATGACTGTATATAGCCTAGCCCCTGTCTCCCTCCTGTCTCTCTATCTATAATATGACTGTATATAGCCTAGCCCCTGTCTCTCTCCTGTCTCTCTATCTATAATATGACTGTATATAGCCTAGCCCCTGTCTCCCCCTGTCTCTCTATCTATAATATGACTGTATATAGCCTAGCCCCTGTCTCTCTCCTGTCTCTCTATCTATAATATGACTGTATATAGCCTAGCCCCTGTCTCTCTCCTGTCTCTCTATCTATAATATGACTGTATATAGCCTAGCCCCTGTCTCTCTCCTGTCTCTCTATCTATAATATGACTGTATATAGCCTAGCCCCCTGTCTCTCTCCTGTCTCTCTATCTATAATATGACTGTATATAGCCTAGCCCCCTGTCTCTCTATCTATAATATGACTGTCTCCCCTATCTATAATATGACTGTATATAGCCCTAGCCCCTGTCTCCCCTGTCTCCTCCCCCTGTCTCTGTCTGTCTCTCTATCTATAATATGACTGTATATAGCCTAGCCCCTGTCTCTGTCTCCTGTCTCTCTCTCTCTATCTATAATATGACTGTATATAGCCTAGCCCCTGTCTCCCCTGTCTCCCTCCTGTCTCTCTATCTATAATATGACTGTATATAGCCTAGCCCCCTGTCTCTCTCCTGTCTCTCTATCTATAATATGACTGTATATAGCCTAGCCCCTGTCTCTCTCCCTGTCTCTGTCTATAATATGACTGTATATAGCCTAGTGTCTCTCCCTGTCTCTCTATCTATAATATGACTGTATATAGCCTAGCCCCCTGTCTGTCTCTCTATCTATAATATGACTGTATATAGCCTAGCCCCCTGTCTCTCTCCTGTCTCTCTATCTATAATATGACTGTATATAGCCTAGCCCCCTGTCTCCTCCTGTCTCTCTATCTATAATATGACTGTATATAGCCTAGCCCCCTGTCTCTCTCTCTGTCTCTCTCCTGTCTCTCTATCTATAATATGACTGTATATAGCCTAGCCCCCTGTCTCCCCCTGTCTCTCTCCTGTCTCTCTATCTATAATATGACTGTATATAGCCTAGCCCCTGTCTCCTCTCTCTCTGTCTCTCTATCTATAATATGACTGTATATAGCCTAGCCCCCCTGTCTCCCCTGTCTCTCTCTGTATCTGACTCCTAGCTGTAGCTCTGTCTGTCTATCTATAATATGACTGTATATAGCCTGTCCCCTGTCTCTCTCCTGTCTCTCTACCTATAATATGACTGTATATAGCCTAGCCCCTGTCTCCCCCTGTCTCTATATCTATAATATGACTGTATATAGCCTAGCCCCTGTCTCCCCTGTCTCTCTATCTATAATATGACTGTATATAGCCTAGCCCCTGTCTCCCTGTCTCTATAATATGACTGTCCTCTCTATCTATAATATGACTGTATAGCCTAGCCCCTAGCTCCCTGTCTCTCCCTGTCTCTCTATCTATAATATGACTGTATATAGCCTAGCCCCTGTCTCCTATCTATAATCTCTGTCTCTAGCTATCTATAATATGACTGTATATAGCCTAGCCCCCTGTCTCTCTGTCTCTCTATCTATAATATGACTGTATATAGCCTGTGTCTCCCCTGTCTCCCTCCTGTCTCTCTATCTATAATATGACTGTATATAGCCTAGCCCCTGTCTCCCCTGTCTCTCTATCTATAATATGACTGTATATAGCCTAGCCCCTGTCTCCCTGTCTCTCCCCTGTCTCTCTATCTATAATATGACTGTATATAGCCTAGCCCCTGTCTCCCCCTGTCTCTCTCCTGTCTCTCTATCTATAATATGACTGTATATAGCCTAGCCCCTGTCTCTCTCCTGTCTCTCTATCTATAATATGACTGTATATAGCCTAGCCCCTGTCTCTCTCCTGTCTCTCTATCTATAATATGACTGTATATAGCCTAGCCCCTGTCTCTCTCCTGTCTCTCTATCTATAATATGACTGTATATAGCCTAGCCCCTGTCTCTCCTCTCCTGTCTCTCTATCTATATCTATAATATGACTGTATATAGCCTAGCCCCTGTCTCCCCTGTCTCTCCTCCTCTCCCCCTGTCTCTATCTATAATATGACTGTATATAGCCTCCCTGTCTGTCTCTCTCCTGTCTCTCTATCTATAATATGACTGTATATAGCCTAGCCCCTGTCTCTCTCCTGTCTCTCTATCTATAATATGACTGTATATAGCCTAGCCCCTGTCTCTCCTGTCTCTCTATCTATATCTATATGACTGTATATAGCCTAGCCCCTGTCTCTCTCCTGTCTCTCTGTCTCTATAATATGACTGTATATAGCCTAGCCCCTGTCTCTCTATCTCCTGACTGTATATAGCTATGTCTATCTCCCCCTGTCTCTCTATCTATATATGACTGTATATAGCCTAGCCCCTGTCTCTCCCTGTCTCTCTATCTATAATATGACTGTATATAGCCTAGCCCTGTCTCCTCCTGTCTCTCTATCTATAATATTACTGTATATAGCCTAGCCCCTGTCTCTCTCCTGTCTCTCTATCTATAATATGACTGTATATAGCCTAGCCCCTGTCTCTGTCTCCTGTCTCTCTATCTATAATATGACTGTATATAGCCTAGCCCCTGTCTCTATCTATAATATGACTGTATATAGCCTCTGTCTCCCTGTCTCTCTATCTATAATATGACTGTATATAGCCTAGCCCCTGTCTCTCTCTGTCTCTCTATCTATAATATGACTGTATATAGCCTAGCCCCTGTCTCTCTATCTATAATATGACTGTATATAGCCTAGCCACCTGTCTCTCTATCTATAATATGACTGTATATAGCCTAGCCCCCTGTCTCTGTCTCTCTGTCTCTCTATCTATAATATGACTGTATATAGCCTAGCCCTGTCCCTGTCTCTCTCCTGTCTCTCTATCTATAATATGACTGTATATAGCCTAGCCCCCTCTCTCTGTCTCTCTATCTATAATATGACTGTATATAGCCCCTAGCCCCTGTCTCTCTCCTGTCTCTCTATCTATAATATGACTGTATATAGCCCCTGTCCCTATCCTGTCTCCTCTCCCTGTCTCTCTATCTATAATATGACTGTATATAGCCTAGCCCCTGTCTCTCCCTGTCTCTCTATCTATAATATGACTGTATATAGCCTAGCCCCTGTCTCTCTATCTATAATATGTCTCCCCTGTCTCTCCTCTATAATATCTATAATATTACTGTATATAGCCTAGCCCCCTGTCTCTCTCCTGTCTCTCTATCTATTATATGACTGTATATAGCTTAGCCCCCTCTCTCCCTGTCTCTCTATCTATTATATGACTGTATATAGCCTATCCCCTGTCTCCCCCTGTCTCTCTCCTGTCTCTCTCTGTCTCCTAGCCCCTGTCTCTGTCTCTCTATCTATAATATGACTGTATATAGCCTAGCCCCTGTCTCCCCTGTCTATCTATATCTATAATATGACTGTATATAGCCTAGCCCCTGTCTCTCTCCTGTCTCTATCTATAATATGACTGTATATAGCCTAGCCCCCTGTCTCTCCCTGTCTCTCTATCTATAATCTGAATATGACTGTATATAGCCTAGCCCCTGTCTCTCTCCTGTCTCTCTATCTATAATATGACTGTATATAGCCTAGCCCCTGTCTCCCTCTATCTATAATATGACTGTCTCCTGTCCCTGTCTCTCTATCTATAATATGACTGTATATAGCCTAGCCCCTGTCTCTCTCCTGTCTCTCTATCTATAATATGACTGTATATAGCCTAGCCCCTGTCTCCCCCTGTCTCTGTCTCTCTATCTATAATATGACTGTATATAGCCTAGCCCCTGTCTCCCCCTGTCTCTCTATCTATAATATGACTGTATATAGCCTAGCCCCTGTCTCCCCTCTCCTGTCTCTCTATCTATAATATGACTGTATGTAGCCTAGCCCCTGCCCCTGTCTCTCTCCCCCTGTCTCCTGTCTCTCTATCTATAATATGACTGTATATAGCCTAGCCCCTGTCTCTCTCCTGTCTCTCTATCTATAATATGACTGTATATAGCCTAGCCCCCTGTCTCTCTATCTATAATATGACTGTATATAGCCTAGCCCTCTGTCTCTCTATCTATAATATGACTGTATATAGCCTAGCCCCTGTCTCTCCCTGTCTCTCTATCTATAATATGACTGTATATAGCCTAGCCCCTGTCTCTCTCCTGTCTCTCTATCTATAATATGACTGTATATAGCCTAGCCCCTGTCTCCCCTGTCTCTCTATCTATAATATGACTGTATATAGCCTAGCCCCCTGTCTCTCTATCTATAATATGACTGTATATAGCCTAGCCCCTGTCTCTCTCTCCTGTCTCTCTATCTATAATATGACTGTATATAGCCTAGCCCCTGTCTCTCTCCTGTCTCTCTATCTATAATATGTGTATCTATAATATGACTGTATATAGCCTAGCCCCTGTCTCTCTGTATATAGCCCCCTGTCTCTCTCTGTCTCTCTATCTATAATATTACTGTATATAGCCTAGCCCCTGTCTCTCTCCTGTCTCTCTATCTATAATATGAATCTGTATATAGCCTAGCCCCCTGTCTCTCTCCCTGTCTCTGTCTCTCTATAATATGACTGTATATAGCCTAGCCCCTGTCTCTGTCTCTCCTGTCTCTCTATCTATAATATGACTGACTAGTATATAGCCTAGCCCCTGTCTCTCTCCTGTCTCTCTATCTATAATATGACTGTATATAGCCTCCTGCCCCTGTCTCCCCTGTCTCCTGTCTCTCTATCTATAATATGACTGTATATAGCCTAGCCCTGTCTCTCTCCTGTCTCTCTATCTATAATATGACTGTATATAGCCTAGCCCCTGTCTCTCCCTGTCTCTCTCTATATCTATAATATGACTGTATATAGCCTAGCCCCTGTCTCCTGTCTCCTGTCTCTCTATCTATAATATGACTGTATATAGCCTAGCCCCTGTCTCTCCCTGTCTCTCTATCTATAATATGACTGTATATAGCCTAGCCCCTGTCTCTCTCCTGTCTCTGTCTCTCTATCTATAATATGACTGTATATAGCCTGGCCCCCTGTCTCTCTATCTATAATATGACTGTATATAGCCTAGCCCTGTCTCTCCCTGTCTCTCTATCTATAATATGACTGTATATAGCCTGTCCCCTGTCTCTCTCCTGTCTCTCTATCTATAATATGACTGTATATAGCCTAGCCCCTGTCTCTCCCTGTCTCTCTATCTATAATATGACTGTATATAGCCTAGCCCTGTCTCCCTCCTGTCTCCCCCTCTATCTATAATATGACTGTATATAGCCTAGCCCCTGTCTCTCTCCTGTCTCTCTATCTATAATATGACTGTATATAGCCTAGCCCCTGTCTCCCCTGTCTCCTGTCTCTCTATCTATAATATGACTGTATATAGCCTAGCCCCTGTCTCCCCTGTCTCTCTATCTATAATATGACTGTATATAGCCTAGCCCCTGTCTCCCTCCTGTCTCTCTATCTATAATATGACTGTATATAGCCTAGCCCCCTGTCTCTCTATCCCTATAATATCTCTCTCTGTCTCTATCTCCCTGTCTCTCTATCTATAATATGACTGTATATAGCCTAGCCCTGTCTCTCCCTCTCTATCTATAATATCTGTCTATCTATAATATGACTGTATATAGCCCTGTCTCCCCTGTCTCTCTATCTATAATATGACTGTATATAGCCTAGCCCTCTGTCTCTCTCTCTCCATCTATAATATGACTGTATATAGCCCCTAGCCCCTGTCTCCCCTGTCTCTCTATCTATAATATGACTGTATATAGCCTAGCCCCCTGTCTCTCTATCTATAATATGACTGTATATAGCCTAGCCCCCTGTCTCTCTATCTATAATATGACTGTATATAGCCTAGCCCTCTGTCTCTCAATCTATAATATGACTGTATATAGCCTAGCCCCCTGTCTCTCGCCATCTATAATATGACTGTATATAGCCCCTGTCTCCCCCTGTCTCTCTCCTGTCTCTCTATCTATAATATGACTGTATATAGCCTAGCCCCTGTCTCCCCTGTCTCTCTATCTATAATATGACTGTATATAGCCTAGCCCCTGTCTCCCCTGTCTCTCTATCTATAATATGACTGTATATAAACCAGCAGTAGTTCCCTACTCTGCTCACGGGTTGCATCCCAAATGGCACCCTAATATTCCCATATAGTGCACTACTTTTGACCAGTGCCAAATTCGTCCAGTTGCAGAACTCTGCCGTAGGAGAACCCTTTGAAGAGCCCTTTTTGGTTCCAGGTAGAAATAACCCTTTTGATTCCAGGTTCCCAAACATTAGCAATGGTTCCCAAACATTCCAAAACAAAAGGGATTGTCTTCTCAACTCACCATCACATACTTTTAATGTGTGGGTAGTCAATTGCTAATGAGTCTGACATAATGGATCTTATCTCACCACCACTAATGAGATGCCCAGTCACGGACCAGGATGTCTTGCTCCCAGGCAGACTAAATCACTTTTTTGCCCGCTTTGAGGACAATACAGTGCCACTGACACGGCCTGCAACGAAAACATGCGGTCTCTCCTTCACTGTAGCCGAGGTGAGTAAGACATTTAAACGTGTTAACCCTCGCAAGGCTGCAGGCCCAGACGGCATCCCCAGCCGCGCCCTCAGAGCATGCGCAGACCAGCTGGCCGGTGTGTTTACGGACATATTCAATCAATCCCTATACCAGTCTGCTGTTCCCACATGCTTCAAGAGGGCCACCATTGTTCCTGTTCCCAAGAAAGCTAAGGTAACTGAGCTAAACGACTACCGCCCCGTAGCACTCACTTCCGTCATCATGAAGTGCTTTGAGAGACTAGTCAAGGACCATATCACCTCCACCCTACCTGACACCCTAGACCCACTCCAATTTGCTTACCGCCCAAATAGGTCCACAGACGATGCAATCTCAACCACACTGCACACTGCCCTAACCCACCTGGACAAGAGGAATACCTATGTGAGAATGCTGTTCATCGACTACAGCTCGGCATTCAATACCATAGTACCCTCCAAGCTCGTCATCAAGCTCCGAGACCCTGGGTCTCGACCCCGCCCTGTGCAACTGGGTACTGGACTTCCTGACGGGCCGCCCACAGGTGGTGAGGGTAGGCAACAACATCTCCTCCCGCTGATCCTCAACACGGGGCCCCACAAGGGTGCGTTCTGAGCCCTCTCCTGTACTCCCTGTTCACCCACGACTGCGTGGCCATGCACGCCTCCAACTCAATCATCAAGTTTGCGGACGACACAACAGTGGTAGGCTTGATTACCAACAACGACGAGAGGGAGGAGGTGAGGGCCCTCGGAGTGTGGTGTCAGGAAAATAACCTCACACTCAACGTCAACAAAACTAAGGAGATGATTGTGGACTTCAGGAAACAGCAGAGGAACACCCCCTATCCACATCGATGGATCAGTAGTGGAGAGGGTAGCAAGTTTTAAGTTCCTCGGCATACACATCACAGACAAACTGAATTGGTCCACTCACACTGACAGCGTCGTGAAGAAGGCGCAGCAGCGCCTCTTCAACCTCAGGAGGCTGAAGAAATTCGGCTTGTCACCAAAAGCACTCACAAACTTCTACAGATGCACAATCGAGAGCATCCTGGCGGGCTGTATCACCGCCTGGTACGGCAACTGCTCCGCCCTCAACCGTAAGGCTCTCCAGAGGGTAGTGAGGTCTGCACAACGCATCACCGGGGCAAACTATCTGCCCTCCAGGACACCTACACCACCCGATGTTACAGGAAGGCCATAAAGATCATCAAGGACATCAACCACCGAACCACTGCCTGTTCACCCCGCTATCATCCAGAAGGCGAGGTCAGTACAGGTGCATCAAAGCTGGGACCGAGAGACTGAAAAACAGCTTCTATCTCAAGGCCATCAGACTGTTAAACAGCAATCACTAACATTGAGTGGCTGCTGCCAACACACTGTCATTGACACTGACCCAACTCCAGCCACTTTAATAATGGGAATTGATGGGAAATGATGTAAATATATCACTAGCCACTTTAAACAATGCTACCTTATATAATGTTACTTACCCTACATTATTCATCTCATATGCATATGTATATACTGTACTCTAGATCATCGACTGCATTCTTATGTCACTAGCCACTTTAACTATGCCACTTTGTTTACTTTGTCTACATACTCATCTCATATGTATATACTGTACTCGATACCATCTACTGTACTCGATACCATCTACTGTACCATCTACTGCATCTACTATATCCTTATGTACATATTCCTTATCCCCTTACACTGTGTATAAGACAGTAGTTTTGGAATTGTTAGTTAGATTACTTGTTGGTTATCACTGCATTGTCGGAACTAGAAGCACAAGCATTTCGCTACACTCGCATTAACATCTGCTAACCATGTGTATGTGACAAATAAAATTTGATTTGATTTGATTTGATTTGATGGGTGTGCTTGATGCATGTCACGTCGAAGCTTCTCAGGGAGCGTGGGCGTGGTCCACAGTGTCCACCTCAGTGGGCGTGGTCCACAGTGTCCACCTCAGGGGGCGTGGTCCACAGTGTCCACCTCAGGGGGCGTGGTCCACAATGTCCACCTCAGGGGGCGTGGTCCACAATGTCCACCTCAGGGGGCGTGGTCCACAGTGTCCACCTCATCTCTGGTGATGAGGTGATGTTCTACGGTGCTTTCAAGACAACTGGGAACTCAGAAAAATACAAGGTAAAATCATGACGTCAGTGATCTTCAGGTCGAAAAGTTGGAGCTCTGGAAAGAGGCCCGAGTTCCCGAGTTGGAATTTGATTTTGATTTTGATTTGGATCTCTTTTAGTCCCCATTTGGACTAATCTTCCAAGAGTCCTTAAACATTCAAATACAATGTATAATACGAATACATTTTCACATACAGCACACTATTACAAACATACATAATATACTAACATAATGACCCAATAAATACTCAATCTAAAAACATATTTATTCTTCATCTACTTTTGTCCCACAACATTTCTATGTATTATATTGAAATCGTTTTAAAATAATGTTTAAATGTATATATTTGATGACCGCTCAAAAGAAAAATCCCAGACTGAGTCCCCAGTTGTCTTGAACGCACTGAAGTCGGAAGTTGGACATTTCCAAGTTCCCAGTTGTTTTGACCGCGGCATTAATGCTCTGAGGGGGACGGCAGGGTATTATTCCCTTTCAGTCAGGAACCAAAACTCCTCCATAGTGACCCGTGAATGCATTTGGTCACATGACAGCTGGATCAGCTGTTCTATTTCACCTACTGGCATGTCAACTGAGCCAGGATCACAGTCAAACGGATTGGGAAGTAGGTCCCAAAGTGCTCTTCCAAGCGTTGGAGGTGAGCAGTCATCAATCGTGTGGGACACTCACTGATGCTGTTTTCTGTTAGAAACAGGCACAGCTAAGGGAAGGGGGTGGGGTTCTCTTTGAAAAGACTCTCTCTCCAATAAGAATTATTTCCTCTGAATCCGCTGATTATGTCACTTATCGGTAGAATGTTTTTGTATTTCCCCTCACGTGCATTTTGTTCAGTTTCTTTAAATGTTTTAAATACATGTTTTTACCCCTTTTTCCAATTGGTAGTTACAGTCTTGTGCCATTGGTGCAACTCCCATACAGACTCAGGAGAGGCAAAGGTCGAGAGCCGTGCCTCCGAAACACAACCCAACCAAGCCGCACTGCTTCTTGAAACAATGCCCACTTAACCCAGAAACCAGAAGAAACACCAGACCCTCCTCTAACCCAGAAACCAGAAGAAACACCAGACCCTCCAGCCAGACCCTCCTCTAACCCAGAAACCAGAAGAAACACCAGACCCTCCAGCCAGACCCTCCTCTAACCCAGAAACCAGAAGAAACACCAGACCCTCCAGCCAGACCCTCCTCTAACCCAGAAACCAGAAGAAACACCAGACCCTCCAGCCAGACCCTCCTCTAATCCAGAAACCAGAAGAAACACCAGACCCTCCAGCCAGACCCTCCTCTAACCCAGAAACCAGAAGAAACACCAGACCCTCCAGCCAGACCCTCCTCTAACCCAGAAACCAGAAGAAACACCAGACCCTCCAGCCAGACCCTCCTCTAACCCAGAAACCAGAAGAAACACCATACACATGGCGAGCGTGTCAGCATGCAGTACTTCACCCAGCCCCCCACAGGAGTCACTAGTGAACGATGGGACAAGGACATTCCTGCCAGCCAGACCCTCCTCTAACCCAGACAATGCTGAGCCAATTGTGCACTACCCCATGGGGCTCCTGGTCACAGCCGGCTGCAACAGAGCCTGGACTCGAACCCAGAATCTCTAGTGGCACAGCTAGCACTGCGATGCAGTGCCTTAGACCACTGCGCCACTCGGGATGTCTTTTACAGCCATTGTGAATGACAAGACGTCCACTCTCAATGCGAAACATCTTTCCAACCCTCCCCCTCGATAACCACCAAGCATCGGTGTAAAGTAGAACATTGTCGTGCTCTGATCCCATATCTCCACCTGGTGTTGCGAACAGGTGTGAGCACAGTTGATGTGGTTTGATGCAGTTTACAATCGAAGTTACCTGTGAGTTCTGTGCTCAGCTCTTTTGCTGCCAGTTGCTCTCGGTGTATCATACAATGCGTCCATATGGCAGAGGGAGACACATTCATAACTAGAGTGCAGAGCCCTGCCCGCCGTCCTGCCGTTGATGGAGCCCCATCTGTGCAAAAGCCCACCATTCGATCGCATGGCATCTTTTTTTCGTCAATATAGCCACGCAGCACACTGAACATCCCCCTGTGTTTCACGTCCTGACCATAGAAAACCTGTATTTTCTATGGTAGAGTAGGTCAGGGCGTGACTAGGTTTTTTTTGTTCTAGGTTTGATTTTCTATGTTGGTGAATTGTATGATTCCCAATTAGAGGCAGATGGTAATCGTTGTCTCTAATTGGGGATCATACTTATGTAGCATTTTTTCCACCTGTGGGTTATGGGATATTGTTTATGTATAGTGTGTTTGAGCAGTACGTAGTCACGGGTCTTTGTAAGTTTCCTTATTTTGTTTCCAGTTTCACTTATTCATTAAAAGATGTGGAACTATACTCCCGCTGCGCCTTGGTCTGCTCATTTAGAAGAACGTGGACACTGTGCCATTTCATGCTCGGGAATCGTGAGACAGAAAAATATGTCCGAGGGAATAGCATCCCCCGACATGTATCGCGAACAAAAGACAAACCATGGGCATCTCGTCCCTCACAGCTAACGTCCATTTTGAAGTGCATAAGCTGGGTTGTTTTTGAGTCATTCCGTTAGCTTCCTCTTGATTGCCAGCAATAGCATCAATTATTTGTTTACCAGTTATCTGACATAGGTTATGATATTGAGTTTCTCTGATTCCCCACACATTGTTTTCACCATATCACTTGCGGCTGGTAATATCAAAGTCTCTGCAGTAGTGTGTGGTTTCATAGCGTAGCAGGCCTTGCCATTCACCGTGGGAATGATTCAAGTGCAACGGTCAAGTGCGGCCTTTTTCCATGATCTAAGGGCAACTTCTGGTTGAATTTGATCTTTCAGATTTAAATACATTTCATAATTTTAAAAAAAGTTAACCACATTACAATTTTTTTTTAGATACAAAGACTACTGTAATATATTGTTGTTTTGTTGTATAACCCCTAGTTGGGGAACCGCTGTCCTATAGGGATAGCTGAAGGAGCCTTTTGGAACCCTGTTCTGTTCTCTTTGGACACCAGGCAGTGTCGAAGAACAGTTCTGATTCCACCGTGACGTTGGTTACAGGTAGATTGGATGACTATAGCTCATCAGAATGATCTTTAGATTCTCTCCATATTTAGTGCCAGCAGCCTTATTTTGTGCGTTTTCCATGTACAGTCAGTAGATCAAGTGATATTTACTCTGCTATAATGTGATACCCCTCCCCACCCCCACCCAAACAATTGATAATAGTGATCAAATCAAATTGCATGGGTCACGTACACATATTTAGCATGTGTTATTGCGGGTGTAGCGAAATGCTTGTATCTCTTCACATCAATCCAATATGTCCTTCTCTTCCCTCCTATGTTTTCTGCTACACAATGGAATTGCGGTGGTTAGTATCTGTCCAGTATGAATGGCTTCTTAGGCTACTGAAAATGATTTGCACTGAATACGAGAGAACAAGTATGATACCGTAGCTTCATACACAGAGAGTGGCTGGCTGGAGGGAGAGTAGAGGAGGAACTGGGGAGCAATCTGTGACGGGTCATTTTGGCTCTAAATAGGACCAATAAATGTGTCATGCTCAGCATAAGCAGAGATTCCTTTCCCCCATGGTAAGCACAAAATCAAATGGGCACAATAAGTATGCTGTGATTTGAAGGGGGTCTCAGTGTGGGGTAGGATGAGTGATTTGAAGGGGGTCTCAGTGTGGGGTAGGATGAGTGATTTGAAGGGGGTCTCAGGGTGGGGTAGGATGAGTGATTTGAAGGGGGTCTCAGGGTGGGGTAGGATGAGTGATTGGAAGGGGGTCTCAGGGTGGGGTAGGATGAGTGATTTGAAGGGGTCTCAGTGTGGGGTAGGATGAGTGATTTCAAGGGGGTCTCAGTGTGGGGTAGGATGAGTGATTTCAAGAGGGTCTCAGTGTGGGGTAGGATGTGTGATTTCAAGGGGATCTCAGTGTTGGGTAGGACAAGTGATTTGAAGGGGGTCTCAGGATGGGGTAGGATGAGTGATTTGAAGGGGGTCTCAGGGTGGGGTAGGATGAGTGATTTCAAGGGGATCTCAGTGTGGGGTAGGATGAGTGATTTCAAAAGGGTCTCAGTGTGGGGTAGGATGAGTGATTTGAAGGGGGTCTCAGGGTGGGGTAGAATGAGTGATTTGAAGGGGGTCTCAGTGTGGGGTAGGATGAGTGATTTGAAGCGGGTCTCAGTGTGGGGTAGGATGAGTGATTTCAAGGGGGTCTCAGTGTGGGGTAGGATGAGTGATTTCAAGGGGGTCTCAATGTGGGGTAGGATGAGTGATTTCAAGGGGGTCTCAGTGTGGGGTAGGATGTGTGATTTCAAGGGGGTCTCAGTGTGGGGATCTATTTTAAACCATTTTTCTCTCGTAATCTCTCTCGATCTTTCTCTTTCTTTTCTTCTCTTTCTATCTCTCTGTCTCTCTCACACCGTCGCTCTCACATCCTCTCTTGCTCTTCCTGTGCCTATCTCTTTTCATCCAAATGTAGTTTTTCTTAAAACCAACCAGAGCACTGTAGATTGAAGTCATTTACTGAGAACATGATCTGGGCCTAATAGTCCTGGCCATTGCTGTGATTTGTGTATAGAGTGAGGGGTGTCTGTAAATCTGGCAGACCCGGGGATGCACGGCACTGAGAGGTGCTTCAATATCACACACTCACTCACACGCTGCACAGACACTCTCACAGCGGGAGCCTCTCTCAGCCTACAGTCTGGAGTTGGGATTGAATCCTCCTCCTGTGTGAGCGTGCGTGCCTGTGTGCGTATTAGCACTGCTGTGTCCAGCCCTGCTGGAGGTGTTAATTGCAGTGATTGTTCTTAGTGGCTGTGTCTGGGCCAACGGGGGACAGCGGTGGGGGGGGGGGGGCTGGTGTGAGCATGTGGCCGCCCCATCTCTCTCCATTTTGTCTGACCTAATAGTTAATGATATGTTAATAGTCAATGAGCCCCATCTCGGCTGGCCTCCACTGGGTTGGCTAATATCTGAGAGAGAGAGAGAGTGCTCTCTCAGGCCAGGCCAGGGTTGATGTCTGCTAAACTGTGTCCTTCACAGGAAGTTTGTTTGTCCTCTGGAAGGAACAAGCGTCGGTTACATGAAGTGTTTGCTTAAAGGACTCCGTCATGGTTGTCTGGTTAGTATGTACAAGGTAAAGGAACTGTTTATTGATATTTCCAGGATCATCTCCGTAAAGATAAGTCCTCAAATGCATTGCCAATACAAAATCAAATGTCTTGATAGTTAACACCCGTACAGTATCTGGGTAGAGGTCTACAGTAATGTTAGTTGTAATATCTGGTTGGGTCTGATGCCCTCTCTAACCTATGTGGATCACTAGTTGGGCTGTGTGATGCTAGGGGTTAGAGTTTAGAGGTCAGGGCTGGGACAAAGGTAAACAGGTACCTGCCCAAGCCAAAGCCTGTTACCTGCCAACAAGATCAACCTAACACACTATTGGTTCTTCTCTTGCTCTCCACTCCCACGGAACTGGGCACAAAAACAAAATGTGCCTCACTCAGTCAAAGCAGTCTGAAATGTTTTTAAATAAATGACTTAAGAACCCCATCTTAATGTAACACATTTCTCCCCTAGAAGTTTGTCTCTGCTGTGATTTATAGCGCACTTTACGCAGTGGTTAGCCTGTAAACAGTGGCCATTTATCACCGTTTATCAGCGATAGAAGCTAGCTACAGAGCAGCTACAACTCCGGTGTGTGTGGTGCTCTGCAGCTCCCCCCTCTAGAGAGTTGCCATTCCTGGGCCGCAGATGCTAGGCGTTTTAAAGAGGAGCAGGCCGGACAGGGAGAAATGATTGGAGGCTGGGTAGGGGGGAGTGCTGGGGCCCAGTGTGACAGGCAGGTGAAGTCTGTGGGGACGGATGATAGCGTTACACCGCCAGAGACCCCATCCTCTGGTCACGGGGTGGCAGAGTGTGTCGCTGCTGCCGGGGCTCTGAGGTGCTCTCCCTGAGGGGAACAGAAATGAACTGACAGATGGAAGGAAGAAAAGAGAACCAATGGTTGGTGCTACTGGAATAAAGGACCCCCAGCTCAACTCTCCACAAGCTCTCCTGAAAAATGAACAACAACGACCGGTGGAAGCTATTTGAAAGATGACAGGTGTTGGTTCCTTTTGAAGAAGGATACCATACCAGAGAGAGGAGATGCACTGTAAATGTAAACTAAAGTCAAAACTACGATTTATATGAATGATATACTTGGAATGTTATTGTCTATGTTAAACGTAAAAAGCACAGTTTATGATGCACAATCTTTGTAATCTCTGTGATCTGTGAAAATGACGAGAAATACATGAAATATAATTATTATTCAGCTTGAGAGCCACACAAATGATTTGATGTAAGCTTTTCCAGACAACACCCAAGATACGCTGCACATGCCTCTCTCTCTCTCGAGCAGAGAGCTAAATGAAACGCCAAACTATGAGTCTTCTTTGTCTGCTATGG